>NW_027270889.1:845000-937500 GCF_040938485.1 Diadema antillarum | reverse complement strand
TGAGGATCCAATCGATATCGAATAGCAATGTTACAAGTAACTTTAGATGAAATACAATACAAAAAAAGTCCAGAATAAAACGTAACCCAAATATCTAATATCAGATGACTATACAAACTTTGAAAAAAAAGGAAGAAGGATTTTCTTTTGTATGTTTGAAAGTTCGAGCCGTTCGAAAATATTGAGAACAAAGTATGGTACATTTTCTGTGCTTTTTATTTTTTATTATAACTGCTGTTATCAGTGACGAGCATTGCATCCTCTATATAACAGACCAGAATTTTGTTATGATTTTCTTTTTTTTTGTTTAAAATGATGTTTTTGGTTTTTGTAGTTGACGTGTTATCGTCGCTGTAATTGTTTGTTCAGTTGTTTGTCTGATTTTTTTTTTTTTGGGGGGGAGAGAACTTTAAGATGCAAGGATGGGGGAGGGGAGCAGCTATAGGGGTGAGGTGGGGTGGGGAAGAGACTCCGTTGATGACTGGGTACAGGTACATTATGAAGCGACGAGGAGTGCTCGGAAGTGGAAAGGTTTCGAAAATACCCGGACCGTGATGCACGAGGAAGCTCCTAGGAATGTAGATTGGCTCTTTGACCCCAGGGCTAGATGCAAGCGAAATGCTAAAAACAATACCACCTAATACGCTTTAGAAAAAAAAAGTAGAAAGAAAGTGAGAAGCTGCTTCACTCCAACACCATTTTAAAGTCGCAAATGGCATGGAGTTTGATATTTCTCTAGCATCAACGTAAGTGTCTAAACAGCCTGCACCTAACCTCTATATTGCGTTCCTATAATCTGTGATCACTGTTAGGCGTCCACCTTACGAACAGAGCAAAACAAACGATGCGTCGTTAGAATGATTAAAATCTGGGTGATTTTGGTCGTCAAAAATCGGGCAGGTAATGAAAGGCATCAAGCCGATATGGCCGTCACACTTGATCTACCAAAGATAAACAATTACATTTTGAGTTCATTTACTATTCAATATTTCACAATAAGTGTCTCAACGTCGCCTAGTGCCGGAAATTTGTTCATTTTCTTTCTATATGAAATGGTTGGGAGTGAGTAGCTGTATCAAAATCATTCTACCTAGGAAGAGGGAAAAGTATTAATAGCATGTATTGCATAACTCCGCGCGGCTCCCGGCTGTATTGGTATCTACCTGTTGCTGTATAATTTGTACAAATTAAACAACGTAATATAGCGTTGACAAGCAATGGACGCTTTAAGATCAAAGGTCAATATCGTAATGTCCACTATTTATCATCCCCTGCTTTTTCTCAGAAGCAAATGACGCGGAAGAGGGCACTGTCCCTCTGATCGCAACCCATTGATGTTCATCATGTGCGGCACAGTCCCTTCCAATCTGATGCCTGTCCTAGCTCTTTCCCGGGGGAGGGGATGGTTCGTCGAATATCCGGCAAAGCAATACCTTTAATGACAGATGGTACTGATCGCCCTGAGGAAAGATCAATTTTTTGTTTCGTTGCATGAGAGAAGACTCGCTAAAGACATGACGAATGCAAAACGGATCTCTGTAAGTAATCCAACGATTACCACTAATACCATTGTTATCTACATTTCCGGGGATGATTAATCAACTCGCGAGCTCTGTTGAGCCCGGACACGATGTAGCTATCATTATTCTACCGCAGCATGTTTTCGCTTTTAGGGGTTGGGGGACAAAACAACAACGCCATATGGTGAAGGAGTCAGTAATGGGAATCCTACCAATCGGACGGTGATGATGATGAGAATGGGATACGGTGATGAGACCACCAAGTGTAGTACGTTGACAGAGATGATCAGTCAACGTTAATTTGACCCTCCCCTCCTTACACAGTCACGCCCTCTCACTTCATTCAACCTTCCTCCTCCTCACCCCCCCCCCCCCCCATCTCCCCCGCCCAGCTCTGGGTGGATGTGATCAAATCATGTATTCCTCCGTAATCTCATCAATGACGCAAACAAAGGGTAGCATAAGTGGGAGGCATAGCACACTTCCTATCTAAGTTGTTTGGCCTGATCTCATCAAGTTTTCTTGTTCCACAATGTCAGTACATAGTGACCGTCTTTCACTTCCCGTGTGTTGTTTGACATAGTGATCTCATACTTATATCAAGTAACTTTTATACTGCTTTATTTTTCTTTTTAATTAAATCAAATGTTTAGAGCTGCATTCTCTTCATTGTATGATTTAAATCGTGTTTTTGTCATAAAGATTTCGCGGCCTTGCTGAAAAACATGTATGGCTGATAGCAATCATTTTACCTTAGGTCAATAAATCAACTCACCTCAAAATCAACTCATCAATCTTACCTTCAATTTTGATAAATCGGCAGCATCTGGTGCAATCAAAATGCAAATGAAAAAAATAATCACGACCCCCACTACCTCAAGTATTCAAACAAGCACAAATCTTATCGTTCTATTTGCTGTAAGTGGTTAATCTTAGGCAATGTACTCGTCACCACCATAATCTAGTCATGTAGGGTTTGTTTATTAGGCATTATTGTTCCTGTAATTGCCATTGTGCTTACGAATGTGTTACAATCAAGTAAGAGCTGACGCTGTGAGTGATTAACCGCTGTGTGACTTCAGTTTTCGTCGGAGAGACGCAAAAATTTAATCTTTTCTAACGTAGGTTTGCAAATGAAGCCCTGCGATAGGGGCTGAGATGTTTCAAAGTTTATCATTCTACTGTATCCTTCACATATGTATGAGTTCGTCAAGCGAAGGTTCTTGAGACAGGCGAACAGTAATTATGATAATGAATTACTTACAGCACCGCTTTTCTAACGAATTTTCGTTTGGTCGTGTCAGCCGCGTCAGTCACACGTGTTTACAGGGCGTGCTGAGGTAGAATCCATCGCCCGGTCAAGTCAATTCCACTCGCATCAGAATACTGGAGAGTACGCGAATTTGCAGGCGACAAATGAATAATGCGTCTTAACGGCGAAGATTTAGCGTTGCAAACCGCCGGTGCGATCAATTATGTGTGTGAAACAAACCCTCGATCAATCATGGCGGTATGTGTACCTTGCATAAATGTTTACTCAAGGGTCTTATTGGAGTCCTTGCCGCGTCTTCAGGCCTACCAGGGATACACTGACATCGGGGAAATCGTGGGCAGTTAGCTGCAGCGAGAAGGCTCTTCAAGGTTCATGTTTATTTGATTTTACCCTGGAGTCGGCGGCGTGGATGCCCCCCTAACTGGCGACTGCCGACTAGGTCGATGACGAGGGAGAGAGCGGGGCTTAGCGGTGATGAAGCGAATGTTGATAGAACCCTGTTGACCGAAAGTCACGGCTGGCAAGGCGACAAACCCCGTAACAGTAGCCTGCCATTAGACAAACCTCCTGCATTGATGCAACGAGTATTTCAGTCCAGCAACCCAAGTACTGAATGCAATTGCTAATCTAGTATCTTATCTGACTTAACTTCCTTGTCAGCTTGTCGAATGTAGTACGTGTGTATAATTTACTTTTCAATCTTAATGTAAAATTACAACAACAACAAAAGAGGAACAAATCTCCAGCCTGCTTGGTTTGGAGGATTGAACGAAGATGAAGGAAATGAGTTGTTTGGTGTGTGGCGCATAGAGGACTTAAGAAAATCAGTTGAAACGATACACTATCGGAAAAAATACTGTAAACGTTTTTTTTTTCTGTTTCGTTGCCGAAGAAGAGTTAGATCTGATACTGTTAATGTAATTCAAATAACATTCACAAAATGAATTACAAGGAAACTTGGAAGAGTTTGCGAGATTACGTATAATATCAGATTCAAACTGAGGGGTATCCCTCGTATAGATGAATGAGTTTCTGGAATGAAATGATTCATGCGTAAAACGATTGCTGTATTTTCTTGTCGTTTCAAGTTTGCTTCCAGCCGTTGCTAGAGGGCCTTGCACTGGGAACAAACATATTTTCGAGATCGAATAAAGTTGGTTTATTCAATGATTGGTGGCACTTACTACTGCTATCTAATCTATTATGAAGCTTTCTGAACTTAGATAAAGATGGGGTTCCAGTCTCTTGGGCTTTCTTTCTCTCCCTCTTTCAGTCCTTCCCTCTGTTTTCTTTCTCTGATGTTCTCCACTCCTTTCGCCTCCTCTCTTACTCTCTCTGTTTTCTGTCGCCTCATTATTCTGTAGTACACTCGATTGTGGCGGGAACCCGCACCGTGATCGTGCAATGTTTGTACTTTTGCCAGATGTCCCCTCTCCGTCTGACGTCACGGCCCAAAGTATACCCGCCGCTGTAATTTTCCGCCACATTACGCTACACTGAAAGCTTGTAAAAATGTGCGGTTACCTGGGCTATGCCACTTCCCTCGCATTCAAGCATACTCATTTCGCGACTAAAACATTGTACTCGCTGAACCAATCACTCTTAAATGCAATTACGCGTAAGCAGTCATCACATAAAGAAACGGTGAACTTTTCTCCTTTTTTTTTCCCGCCAGTGATTCAAATTCTTCTTTAATCAGATTCATCTCTGTGCTTGAATTGGCTGAGATTGCGCGCGGGATAAAACATTTTTCCCGTATAATACCGTTATCGGGACGCAAGACGGAACGACTCCGTCCTCTTACCGCGCTGTTCATACATTCGTTCTCCTTGTCTATCAAACCACGATTCCCAGAGTGCCGTGGAGTAGTTTTGTCATTCAAATTTGCATGGACCGAAGGGGGGGGGGGGGGGGGGTAGTGGGGGATTATGTTTCCCCTACGACAAGGAAATTTCGGCGAGCTTTTGAAGCCCCGCGGCAAAAGTCATTGTGTACCATCTCCCAATTTGACTAATTTGGCCACCTCTCGTAGCAAACACATGAATGTCGATTGGATATTTGTATGAAGACTCATCAGCCAATTCCATCAGACATTGATAGATTTGATTGCGAATTTAAAGGAACTGCAAGAAAAGCAGAAGTCCACCGAGCAGATGGGCATGCATAAAGCACATTATTATTGGCATCAATACCTGCAATGGCTGCGGAATAATGTACATCATCGAATAGCGGTCGTAATCAATGCCAACGACGCGCTCATACAAGGCGTTGGTTTCTGTAAAACAGTTTCGTTTCTGGAGAATGAATAATTTGATCGGCATAAAGAGACAATACACAATATTTCAAGTAGTTCAGTCATTTCATACGAGCGGAGAGCTGGCTGCCTTTCACAGATTAAAAAAAAATCCAAATAAACTTATCTCTCTGAGAATACTGGTTCTAGAAAACTTTTTTTTTCTCTTGTTACCTGTCGGATTTATCCTATATAAAATCAGAATGAAGGGATAAAATAAGACATTATTTTATCATAACTACTCTATTTTTAGAGGCTGGAAAGATTGCCTAATTTGTCATTTTTATATTCCCATTATCAAACAAGGACGAATACGTTATTTCCTGTTTCTTTCGTGTGATTTTCTCCTTCTCAAAGTTGGCTTGTTTTGTTGGTGTGTTTATCACACACATGAATACATGCTCCACGTGACTAATTAAAGATCAGACAGTTTTATGAAGTCCTTGTCCATTTTCGCCCGACAAGAGTCAATTCAATTTGCTTTGGTATTCAGCGCGAGTTGTTGAGGATGCACGAATATGTCTGTTTTCACTGGCAATGAGAGCGTCACGTATTTCTCCCACACGGAAACAACGTGGAAACCAGCTTTTATAATTGGTCGTGTCTGGAAAGAGGGGTAAACCTATATCCACACACACACACACGCACACACACACACACACACACTCACACACACACATACAAGTCTATCTTTGTTGATTTGCATAATTCGCATATTGCAACTCCTAGATCAAAGCAATAGTATGTTTGCACGAAATATCTATCTTATCAGGGTTTCACGTACCCATTTACAAGAAAAATATCCAATGAAATAAGTAAAACACACACGCACAGACACACGAATGTATTTGTATGTATATAAGTCATATGTGTGTATGTAGTATATGCTGAAACATAGTAGGGTGCAGGGTTTAGTGCAAGCATACCAAATGTGCCCACATGAAAATAGATGTATTAATATTTATAACAGCATACTCCTACGAACTAGATTGTAGACGAACAAACATAGAACATACCTCAGTCGAGGCGCCACATTTCAATATTAAAATATCTGTTAACCTAACAGGGAATACACTTTATCTATGAAGCACCTCATCCAGATTATTGCCGCCATTTGAATAAAATTTTGTCGTGTTATAGAAAGGGTTGTGGGTTTGCCGTAGATGTTTTGACCAGGTAATCTGGATAATAATAATTTGATACTTTGATAACAAAGGAGTTGCGTTGCAATACAATAACTATATTAAAAAAAAAAATCACTTATTACAAAGTTGATCCGTATAACCAATAGAGCTGATCATAGACTCTTTGTCACACATTTAACCATTCTTTAATATTTTTTTCAGAATCCGTTCACAGCCCTTTTACAAAAACATTGCAGACATGTTGATCATTAAACCAATAAGAAAACAAACGCATGGTAAAAAAGACGAATAGTTTATAAAGAGAGAAATTAAACCACCAGGATGGATTGATTGAAACATGGACGGATGGGTGAAAGCATGGATGGATGGATGGATGGAGGGCACGGGGTTCGGTCTACTCACATATTGGATGTAGGGCGTTGCACGGCACATGAAAGCTCCAAGAGGCCAGTCATTCATTCCGATGACGATGACGGTGGGTATCACGCAAAATATCAGAAAGGTGATGTCTGCGATGGCCAGATTGGCCACGAAGTAGTTGGTGACCGTCCGCATGTCTCGATGCTTGCCAATGATGTAGATGACGATGGAGTTGCCAACGAGACCGGTGATAGCGATGAGGATGAGGAGAATTCGGGGCAGGGTCTGCATCACCAGCAAGGCCGTGGTCGACAGGAAAACCCCGCCGTCGGTGATATTCGGTCCTTGAGAGGTCGAGAAGCTCCCAAGATCCGCATCAGAAGCCATGGTTAAACGATTTTCTTCTCTCCCTCTGTCCTTCACTCTTGCAGTGATTAAAAGATGAAGCAATACCCTGCTTCGTTAGGACACAGAAATTGTGATGCCCACACGGAGGTTCAAAACTTCTTTTTCTTTTAGTTTATTTTTTATTTTTTTTCAAAGTGGGTTTTCTCCTCTAGCGAAGTAGGTTTGTCGTCAGTTGCTTATTTTATTATCTTGTTCTGTAGATTATGTCCTGTGCACCACTTGGCGTAATATGTCAAGGTTGCATCCAGAGGTATTCCAGCGATCCTGTTCTATGTTGGATACCAGTTGACACATGTAGAAAATAAAGGCAAGTTTTACATCTTATGGCGCTTTTTTTTTCCTCTTTCTTCTTCTTATCTCCGGTAGATGTGTACATGGCAAGACATGACTCTTCAGCAATCTGTGCACAGACTACCACAAAGTAAGTAAACCCAAGTGACTCCCCTTCCGACGGATATAGAGAGTGGAGAGGATGAATTATGGCGACAGGGATGCCATGTGACTGCAGCTTGAAGAGGGTCTAGCTCCACATCCTTCCGCGCAGCCGTCGTCCTTATCCACTGGTAGGCGAGTGGCGCTCGGTGTTCTTTAATATGTTTGCGAGGTTTGGCGAGAATACGTGCACACGCAGCGAAGGGAAAGTGAAACGCTCGGTGTATGTGTGTGTGTGTGTGTGTGTTTTTGTGTGTGTGTGTGTGTGTGCATGAGTGTATATCAAAAGGGGTGAGTGTGTGTGCGTGCGTGTGCGTGAGAATGTATGTGTGTGTATGTATTAAAGGGAGATAGAGGTAGAGTGAGTGGGAGCGAGTATGGCGGGAAATTTGTTCGGTGACAAAGCGTGATGGATGTACGACTATCGGCGTGCGTGCTAAGTTGCATTGGTTCGTGCGCGTCCTCCAGAGGAGGGTAAGGGGATGGCGGATTTGTTAGTGATGCATAAAACTACAGGAGGAGACGAAAAGGAAACACGAGTGATTGATTAGCTACTAGATTCAGAGCCGAGGAGTTTCGGCCAGCTGTCATTAATCTGTTTTGAACCGGCGCGGCCTCCTATACAGAAACCAACAGACGTCTTGAATTTCTGCGCGAATACGAGCTACGGAATAAATTTCTCCTCTCCGCGCAGTAGAGGAAAAGAGTGTTTTGATTCTTAGTAAACTTCATCAAAGTGAGTATACGGACAATTTTTGGCGAGCGAACTCAGCTCCAATGAGGCAGTTAACCAAAGAAGTTAAGGTTCTCTGTACTCAGTGCGATTGACCTTTTTTTTTTCCCTGAGTCACAGCAATAGGCAAGAGATAGGCAAGCTCAATCAAAGGCTTAGATTGATTTTACGACGCATGGCGCTACCCTAAATTGTCCTTCCTTCTTCTCCCCGAAACTAAGAATCTGCAATAATTTTGTCTTTTCTTTAATTTTTGTGGGATTGATTATAAAAAAAGCAAATAAACCTGAATTCTGATAGGAATCAATGTTTCTTCCAGTAAGCATTGTATAGCAACTCTTGACCAAGGCCATTAAGTTGCAGGATATTGTGGTTGAATTGATATATTGATTGAAAATTGATTGAAGTGATTATCAGTTGCAGTTACTCACTACAGGGATCAGAAGATAATTACTTAAATACTGTAAAAGGGGCAGATTACAAACGTGACGGCAAGTAATCTGTCACCTACCCCCAAAAATGCACACACACATACAAACTCACACACACACACACACACAAACACACAAACACACACGAGTATGGATTACAGGTTACTTTTACTTCCATGAGACATTTACGCCCTTCTGGGCAATATTTTGTTGTTGTTTTGTTTTATCCATCGATAAGTTATTCATAGTGATGTTATTTCAATAAAGACTATGCAAACTATGTGGCTGGCAGGTTTGAAACAAGTTGTGTTTATCGTCAGAGTACACTTGTTATGAATCGATTGGTTTCGTATGGTATGCTATAGGTCTATGCACAAATACGATGAGAGAGTGGTCGTCGACCCAGAACTACATCTATCTCGGAATACATTACGATGCTCTGTGGGAACACTGTATATTACAAGTAAATTGGATGCGCCTTCGAATATACCCAAATCAAACTTGGCCAGCTGTGTTGTGGTAAAATGATACCAGAGAGACGAGGTGCTTGGTCACATCTTGTCTCTGCGGGGGTGAGCAACCCACTTTAGAACGATGAATATTCATAAATTTCACATGCACGTCCCCACGAGTCATTATACCAATCGCACCCAGGCCATGTTCTCTTCAGTCGACATCAAAGTAAACAACCAAAATGCCTTCGATTTATTCGATTCTTTGGAGAGCACGAACTATTGTATGATGGCAACGCCATTGTCAAAGCAAACATAAGGTTCCTCCTTTCCTACCATATTGAGAGCAAGGGAAGAGAGGGAGCCATTAGTTTCTTCGGCAAAGGCATCTGCATCGCGTTTCCAAGGGCCCCGAGAAAAACAAAACACTTGGGTCTTCCTTGTCTGCCGCGCACATATTTTTCTTCATTCCACAAGTGTGTTGTTTGCTTGAAGTATGTCGAAAGATGGGTAAAGATATGATAGTTTTATGCATAATGTATGATGTCTGTGGCAAGCGCGCATAAACACGAGCATGAAATCTCTGTTCCTTTCCATAGATTATAAGGTTTTAATTGTACATGCGGCTTTGATACTTCTCCTAATTTTTTCTGTTTCCGTTGCTTTTCTCATAATGATTTCTGCTAATGCTAATGACAATGATACTAATAGTAATGATAAGTCTGACATCAACAATGATTATTTTGATAAGGATAATCATATAGATATTGATAATGTTGATCATAATCATCATCTTTATCTGTTTCTTAATATTCCCTTTGTTCTCTTCTTCCAGGTTTGCTTTAGTGATTCTACCAGCGGAAGTTTGGACTCCAAGGAAAATAGAGAACGAGAGAAATAAAAATAGACAGAAAATAAAATCTAAAACAAATAAGTCGAAAGATATTTAGTGCCTCTGAATTACCATTTTGTTTTCATCTCTTTTCCCCCATAAACATTCCATACGGCTGGACATAGATATTGTAGAGGGATCGAATAACCAATAATATTCAGAAGAGATCAAACTAACCTCAAAGGACGTCCATCTCCATACTAAATTTATAAGATCTCACCAGAACAACACCAACCTGATGACAACTGGTGAAGAAAAATGGAGAAAAATAAATTAGTCCGTAATCAGGGTTTCCAAACACTGTAATACGATCTATATTAAACAAATTTGAATCTTGAATTGGTAAGACAATCTTATCCCCATGTGCAACTTCATAAATACGCTATTAGATTATAGGAAAACGAAGACGAAGTCTTTTTAAAGGGTGTCAGATACTGTTCAACTCTTTAAATTGCTATTCATTGTGCACATATGACCAATATTGCTGCTTGGAGGGAAACAAAAATACACACGCACGCACACACGCACGCACACGCACACACACACACAAACAAATACACGCATATACAAAGCACAAAACAATTTCAGTAGTCTATCTGACGACAGTCGAAGCACTCCACACATTCTGTTCTCATTTTACATTTAATGGTGTATGATACGTTAACAGAGTCTATTTTCGTAAAGATGATTGTTGTCGTGGTGGAATAATAACTCACGATACAAGGTAAAAAGCAGGAAAAAGAGTGAAAAAGAATACATTTCACAACTACGCAGCATGGAGTTGTGTACTGTATCATATTCTTGGTCAATGCGAATTTCATTTAGTCGCGAATCCATTTCGTGGCGCATCCATTGTCTGCGTCCCGCGGGAAACCGTGCTAATTCTGCGTGAGTAAAGGTCTCCGGTTCTACAAAATGTAAGTTAAATTGCCATAACCATCAGACCGTGATGGCTATGATGACGAATATTATATGCCACCCTCACTACTATTACCCACCCTTTGATTGCCTAACACTCTACAATCTTTTTTTTTCTGATGACATTGAACACTAAAGAAGTAATTGGTATATTGATTGATGATGGATACTGAATCCTTTTCTGAATTTAACTGATTACTTTCACACTTCCTTTATAAGCTTGATATCGTCTGTTCATTTAAGTAGTATAACGGTGAAATAAAATAGTCAAAATCTGTTACCTTTAATACTACGTGTTTTGTTTCTAGAAAACCTGTTTGTGTTTGTGTGTGTTTGTGTGTGTGTGTGTGTGTGTATTTAAGAGAAACTGACAGGATGAGATAGAGAAAGTGAAATAGAGAGACAGAAAAAAAAACAGAGGAAGAGAGGTAATGAGCTTTATGTATGTGTATGCGTGCATGTGTGCTGTGCGTGTGTGTGAAGCCTGTCTTCTTATTCGGTCCTTTTGAACAACCAAATGCGCTATTTCATGGCTGCAGCAAAAAAAAACCGAAAGCTTCCCCTTGTTTGCAAAGATACACGTGTTACTCACGCACGAAGTAACAACAATCTAGAATCGCGTCGACGATTTATATTTATTGTGCCCGGATTCTGCGGGACTATGGGTAAAACATCTCTGTCTGAAAAGTGCATTTTAGAGAGTTCGAACGGAGACGATGCATCAGGAAAGACTGTAGATCTAGTCAAACACTGAAATATCGCAGTCGGCAAGACCAAATAGATGTGTGGAAAAGATAATGCATGATGTCTCGAATGCATTTGTATTTCCAATCCAGCATTCCCACGTAATGTACGAGATTTATGGAATTTCAAATGTTCTGGACGGGGATAAAGGTATAGAAGACGGATGATTGTATACTTTAAAAGTTGAACAACTTTGAAAAAATTGTTCCGTCAACCAATGGATAGTGCTATACGCAAAGGTTATTCAGTGGTTCTAAAGGGAGCAACAATACAACAGAGGTGACGTGATATTTGTAGAAAGCTTTACTCAATACAATTTAACTCATATAAAACAGTCGTTCAATCAATCACGATACGTAATCATCCATACAGTATCTTTTATTACGCTTATTCAAAAGCGCTGTTGTGTTTTTGTCGTTTTTCAAGATAAAATGACACCACCCATACCACGTAATCAGGAAATGTTTTCTGTAAATTCTTGCTTACATTATTGGTTTGGATAAAAAAAAAAACCACAATGTAACAATCGATTTTAATCACCTATTCTAGAAGAAACGAACTTCGAGACCATTATTTCTGTGGTTTTACCTTACCCTTCTCTCTTTTTTTCTTTCTTTCGCTCTCTCTCTCTCTCTCTCTCTCTCTGTCATGTTTTCGTCGGCATTTCTCCTCACCCTATTCAGCACTTTTTTTACAAGGTTATAAAATATTACGCGAACGAGACTACACGTAGTTATATTATATACTGCATAATATATCAAATTGAGTCTGCACCAATGAATAGATGTTTTTTGATTAGCCTGCCAGACGAACGCTTCTGAGCTGACTCTTACAAATAAAAACTGATGAGTAAATATCCTCGACAATTTGCAACCTTCTCTTCATAGCCTTATACATCTCGTAAACCAACAGACATAGATCGTTAGGAAAATGTATGACATAGACATCACAGGATTTAAGAAGAGGCAAAGAAATTGATTTTGGCGACACGAAGGGCAGCAAAGTATATTTTCTCATTTTAACATGCATCTAGCCGGGATGTAAGCCCTAACCTAATGTCAGTACTAGTTACATGATTCTAAAATTTATCGAGAATTTACTGAGAGTCACGCTACCAATAAAGACAGGAAGACGAAGGGGGCATGGCAAAGAAAACGAGGAAGAGAAAGAAAACTTTGACCAAATAAAAAAGCATTTAGAAGTGTGATTGTGTATTTTCCTAGAGCAGTTTTTGCCGTATCTCCTTTTATTTCGATTCACTGTGGCATTTTCTCTTTCGTTCGTATTTCTTTTTTAATTCCTGCATGGACTGACGACGCGAAATTAATTCCATTGCAGGCTATTCAGTGTATTGAGAAAGGCGTTGAGGCGAATTGAAATTTCTGCCCATCGAAACAACACAAAAGGCGATATTGGCTGGCGATTCAGGCTGCAGCGTGTTTTTTAACCTTGCGTCATTCATGATGAAAAGCGCGCCTTAAACAGTCGCCTGGCAAAATGGAATGAGTTTATATCTGAGGTAGACAGCAGCGTTGTGCGCGTTGAGAGATAAACACGTTGAGTGTTGGTTGCCGTGTATCGACTACATTATTGAGGGAATGTTGATGCCATCAGATCAGAGCAATGACAAAGGAATCTGGGTAAAATGTTAGGTGCCACATTAATTCATGAGCCAAGTCTTTGTATCGTTCGCCTTTCAGAATGTCGGATATTAAGGTGCCACTCATGTTCGATATATAATCTGACGAGTTTAAATGTCATAGCAAACTTTTCCTTTGTCGTCGTCTTCTTCTTCTTCTTTTTCTCGTCTTCTCGCTTGTTTGTTTGCTTGCCTACAGCAGGCTGCAATAAGTAAAATTTTTGAAATGACAAGCATTTATCATCTTAATAACACAGGCATGATGGTCTTTACAATGTTTTTTTTTTTCTTACAAATGAAGCAGTAGGCCTATACAGTTATAGTTTGTCTGTACAGTCATCTGATAAAGCGATATCAGCAGGCTATAGTTATGCCTTGCCTTTCCTTAGGATAAAGTCGGGAGATCTAAAGACTAAGAATTTGTAGGACTTTTTATGCTACCAATAGCTCTAGAGAAAAGCCGGAGTAGCGAAAACCCATAGACGTAATTGTACCAGGCATACCGGTTTTGATAAAATCATATCAAAGTTATAAAACGCTCTATTTAATTGATAAACTTCCATTCTAAAAGCGGCCTATCTCAAACAAAATGTGGGTTACGTGCATATCAGAGTAATCAATTTATATTGAATCTCCCTATACATCGCTCGCTCTCTCTCTCTCTCTCTCTCTCTCTCTCTCTCTCTCACACACACACACACACACACACACACACACACATCACATCACAGAAGCACAACACACACACACACACACGTATACTCATAAAAAATACACAAATGCACACAAAAAAGGGTGTTTGCAGTCTACGCCAACTTGCTCCAAAATGCAGGGAGAGAACAAAGAGAGGGGGTGGTGAACAGGAATCTATTGGTCGAAATGAGCTGGACAAGTGTAGGTAAATATGGGAAGCGGTTCTTTTCATTTCGTTTTAATTTTTTTTTTTTCACAAGCTGTGGCGGTATTCGCAATCTACATCAGACAGAGAGCTCTATAAGCGATATGGATCCTTTCCATCAAAATGGCAATCGCCGGCTCAAACGATGTAGGAAACTCAATTATTGAAGCCTGTCCAATTTTGAAACGAGATCCAAAGACATCCTAGGCAAACCACATGTTCAACCGCAAACAGGAATAGATAGTCCCCGTAGTTAGAGTTGCCACAATCTGCAACAGAAACGTATCCTCCTATGAAATAATCCGCCAAAATGTCACTGACGCAAACATTCGAACTCCGGTTTTGTCTATTCCTCTCATTCCTAGATCTAGGAAATGAGAAGAAGGCGGCAAAAAATAAAGATAAAAAATAGCAAAACTAAGCGACTTTCATAACTAATAGGATCCCTTTACATTTTCACATAGATAATCACAGCATGCCATGTGATTTGTGTATTGAAAAAAAAAATCTGCATTCATTTCATTTATATGATTTTATGCAAAAGTGACATTGTACTCAATTATTTTTTTTGATATGCAAATGTCATTTGTATTGTATACTTTGGTCGGATGTGAAATGAAATGAAATGAAAATGAAATGATTTCACAGTTAACCAGATCTTAGATAGTATGATGTGCGGGCAACCTATGTAAGTCAACAATCTTTGTTTCTCAAAGCATATACCACCACCAAAAAAAAAAAAAAAATTAGATATGTTGTAGTGGATATATTCGGTAGTTGCGCTCGAGTAAACTTATCTCTTGCCTGACAGAGCGTGCCTGAAACAGGTGGGGAATATGAAAGTTTCTTCATGCTTTCGTGGAAAAAGCTGAGAGATAAAGGTACATGGTTACATATATACGTCACCACATGAATTTATCCCCCCCCCTTTTTTTGTTTGGGGGTGGGGGAGGGGGTCGTTTGGTCCACTACGTCAATCATGAAACACTAGGGACATTATTGTCTACACCAGAACGTATCCCCAAAACAGAGGAGACATCTGTATGATTTTCCCATTTCTTAGAATACGTCCGGTTTATAGGCGACTTGAGGGAATACGCAACCCTCTCTACAATTTTCAGGAAGGTGAATAGACTAGTTTAGAGGGGAAAATCTGGGACAAATGAGAGTCAGTCTAAAAAAAGAAGATTAGAATTATTGACCAAAGTGGGGAGAGTTTGATCAAATTCGGATGAAAATTAAGGAAGATTTTGAACTTTTGATAAATTTCCCACTACAATTCTTGAGCAGCCAATATGAATACTTGTATGCAAATAATTAATGTATCGACATGGCCTCTCAATTTGCCACACAGTATGTACATAAACTCGAATGCAATTGTGCCCCAGTCTCGTATCCTGATATATCTGGGGCATCATTATCTTAGATTTATTCAACCAGGAATAACGTTATGTCTTATACTTCTAGAGCTCAAAAAATTTAATATTTTTTTCCATTTTTTTTTTTGGGTAAACGATCAATGGAAAATTGTGAGGGAATGACGGCATTAGTTTACTCATTGACATATTCACATCAACTGCTCAAGAACTGCTTTACAAAACAAAAAATGCAAATCTTTGAAATTTCATAACTTCCATACTTTTAATCCGAGTTTCATTAAATTTTCACTGCTATGTTTGTCATATTCTACTCTATATTTTCAGACTATCTTGGTCTGAGGAATATAGAGATCATAAGCGAAAGCACCATTATTGCATGAACGGATAAAAGACAAGCAAATAGAATACACCATACCTACACCTCCTCCAGCAACGTTTTATCATGTTGTTTGGTACATGCACATTGTATATTAAATCAACAAGGCTAGCTTATCAAAGAGGGAGATACGTACACTGCAGTGTATGTAATTATGATGAAACAATAACCTTGTGCTGTCTTCACGTATGTTTCGTTACGGCGCGTAATAGCACAGAGTGATTCACAAGAGAGAGAGAGAGGGAGAGAGCGGGAGAGGGAGAGAACGTGGTAAAGATTGGAGGAAAGAGAGGAAGAAAGGGAGGAAGAGAGAGAGGGAGAGAGAGAGAGAGAGAGAAAAGAAAAATAGACCCTGTCACTCATCCGATGAGAAGTAGCATATAAGCCAAGAGCTGATTCTTTTCAATTTGAAAGCCCGATTTTTGTCCCATTGCTTTGAGACTGCTGTATGTCAGATTATTTCTGTGACGCTTCCCTGGCTACGCCACTGGTGATTTCTCTCCCACCCCCCCCCCCCCCTCCCTCCTTCTCTGTCTACTACTGTTTGTTTACCTTTCTCTTTTGCTCATTTATTGCTCTATCTTCGGATATCACACAATACTGATTTCGGGCAGTTATCAGCACGTGATGCGTGTTTCAAGACTAGCTTCATTCGACTCTCTCGTGGTGTAGGTATCATAGTTCACAGGCAGCTTGCTTTCTTTCATTCCTCGTAGGCAAATTGCTTTTAACAGGTGATATTTAAGGCTGTCATCGATTGACACCCTGGCTAAATCCAATGGCGATATCAGGATTCGCAATGAATATCATTGTTTGCATTCTAATCTTGTGTTCCGCGCATGCTCATCCTACAGGCGGTGGAGCAAGGCTTCGCGCCAAAACAAAATTTAGCTCCCGAGAAGCAATAATGCACCGTGACGCAAAAACAAAACATGGCAAACGAACCCTGCCTCGCTCGAAAACTTCGCTCGTTGTTGTTTTTTTTCCCGAGGTGTTTGTGTTTGTGTTTGTGTGATGGTCTAGGTAGATGATGGTGAAGATCGTAGTATTGATGATGTGTGTGTGCGTTCTCTTTTTCGCTTTGCGTTTCACACGTTTGACCCTTGGTGTCCTGAATCTAGATTTGTTGTGATGACCTGCTCCTATACATCACTTTCAATCTGCCCTATAGTCCGTCCAAACACGTCTGAGTCGTTGTTGTTGTTGCTGTTGTTGTCTTTCCTATTCCTTCGGACTGAATTTCGATGAGCCTTTATGGGTGCTGCTACAAGTAATGGTATTCAACTCCTGAGCGGAGGATAAGAAATCAGAGCTGTTGCCTATTGGCAAACAGGTGACCTACTCGCTAGGATGAGATCCAATTTAGAAAGACGTTGGTTGCAAGAGTACACTGTGTCTACTGTTTCACGATGGAAGTGGAGGGTTGAGAGACACTGGGGAGGGGGTGTTGAGTCTTCTTAAAGTGAAACAAAAATCACATATTTCTTTCTAACTGATTGCACCAAATTCCTTCTTTGAGCCACGAAGTAAATGTACGACTTTTACTCAACACGTGTTCTCAGTTAACAAGTCAAGCACTTCAGTCAGAGTTTTTGCCAAGGAAGCTGTCTCTCCAACGTCACATTAAAATACGATCAGGTTCCGTCCATGACTCCACATTCATCAGTTTGCCATAAAACTTGAACTCAATATGTTTCAGAGGACGTTCGTATTACAATCCGACCTGTACGATGCATAATCAATGAATCTGCCATCTCTGTGAATTTGCCAAGATTGAAGGGGCTAGTATGAAGGGGAAAAAATGAAAACAAAAAATACTTCTCAGCGTTTTACGGCGTCGAAATGGAATGCAGCTTTAAATCTACCCCTGCGAACGCGAGCGGAAGTGAAACTGGTGCACGGCAAGCTGCGCATCGCTAATCACCGGTGTTAACATGACGTGGAGGAGGAAGGTTAAAAGTTTAGTGTAACGAAGAAACGGCAAACAAGCAAGATGCTCAAGATGTAATGCGTGCACTCATCTCGAGGCAAAATCCATCGTCGTGTGGCGAAAATGAGCTTCGAGGCTTGAAAACATTGTTTTGAAATTTTCTACTTTGCTGATTGTCTCTCGACCAAGCATTGTCGTCCTTCCTGACGCTTCTTATTTTCTTTGTGACATGCTGAAGAGATGTTTTGTCACGACTTTGCTTGACAGTAAAGTTGTGTTTCCTCTTTCCTCCTCCCATTCATTGTCCATTTCAGTTTTGTTTCGATTATCACTATGTATGGAGGGATTAGAAAGTTGTCATTTGAATCTATTTCCTCATGCGCTTTCCTTGGACACCAACCAAATATCTCCGTTATTTCATTATTTTTTTCTTTGGTTATGAAAGAAAGATGGGTATAAAGAGCTTGACCGCAAGACGAGTTAACTTCATTATTGTATAGTTGAAATATTTGCGCTTAAGCTGCTAAAAGCAGACAATAATAAGGAAAAAAATGTTTAATCATAACCTCAATAATATCCCTTGTTAAGTTGAACGTGAGGTATCGTATTAAAGGCTTTATGTTCCTGTCTCTGTCGATGATGGATTTATTTAAAAATGCTTAAAAATGGCGGTTAGACTATTTTGCGATGAAACTCTTCATATCATATAGCGTGTTCACGATCACATTTAGGGGCTGTTAAAGTAAGATAGAGCTTGGCTTTTTTTAATGGGTTGGAAAACCTCTTTCTGCTAGCTCTTTAGGAGACTGACAAATTACTATTTGATACAGAATTATTGACAGTCGACGACTTTGATCAAGAAAGACTCCGGAATCTCGGCGAATTTGTAATAAAAAAGTAATAACTGCCGCGTAAAATTTCACAATCACATAAGCCAAGAGAAATCGTATGTCGGAAAGTAATACTCGAAGAATGAGTAATGAGGGCATTAAACGTTGGGGAAAATATTTCTGTCTCAATCATGGACCATCAAGAGCGATTGTCGAGAAAAGTAAAATCGATTCGAATTAAGGTCATCATGAACAGGCGTCCTCCGGGGTCCGAAATCGATTCGCGATGAATATTTATACGGCATCAGTCGCAAAACATGACTCTGAACGCACTCAATTTCCTGCCGATATGACACTGAGAGTTGGACGATGTCTGACAAATTCAACAGGTTTCATGTCAACTCTGGTTCACACGTTGACTGCTCAGAGTTTAATTTTAGATGCCGATGATATCGACAGAAGTTCCAACTTTCACGCCACTATTTTGCAAATTTTTCCCTGCCTGCATGTGTATGTGGATGTAATTTCGGACCTGCGCAGCGTAGCAACAAACCAGCAATTTTCTATAATAACGAATGTATTGAGAACATAATATTTTCTTCGTTGACATTTCATCCCGTACGTATCATTCATTCTACAATACTTGACAATTGTTGTGTCGGCATTTTTTTTGGCAAAGATTTAAATCATGGAAATCAAAAACACGAAGGAAAAATGAAACACATCGTGGTATTACATTTTAATGTTAATAACATGGCATTCCTCTTCTTAGAAAACACTGATGAGAGGGCAAAAATTTACACCCCCATACACAAACACAATACTCTAGTCATAATAATCAACACAAGCACACGCACGCACACACACACACACACACACACACACACACACATTAACCAAGTAACACAGGTACTTGTATTGTATTGTATTGTATTTATTCAGACAAATCAAAAACAACATGTCTAGGGGTGCAAAAAAAGGTACGAATACCCATGCATGTCTGCACCCCTGGAGTACATCATCACAAAATTAAACAAATTAAAAATTATGATTGGAACATTGAAATACAAAAATCTAAATACATATAGGTACAAATATAATACAGTTATTGTAAAATGACAATGAAATCAAACTCTGGCCTTCTGAACAGCAATATATTGCACAAAAAATGGGTAACCAGGATAAAATGTAAATAAGTGATATCGCAAGAGAGGAATAATCATCTAAGACAACAAACCATATTGCAGGGTATACTAGCGGAATATTAAAACATGGACGAATACATTAAAAAAAAAAAGTCTATATCATAGTATATGCACATTAATATTGCACCGGACAGAGTAAGGTTAAAATTCATCAAATGAGACTTATATGATATACATGATACATTGTAGGATGAATTCACATACATAAAAACTGTCTTAATAAATATTTAAAGCGAGAAAGAGATGTACTGGCTACAATGTTACTTGGCAATGAATTCCATTCTTGTGAAGTCTTGAGATAAAAAGAACATTTGAAATAATCAGTTCTTGCAAACGGGATATATACTTTCTTATTATGATCATTTCTACCAAATCTGTTCTCTCGTGTAATTCTTTGTTGTCCAGTATTCACTATATCATTTATCATTTTGTAAAACATTATAAGTCTGAAATACTTACGTCTTGTAATTAATTTCGAGAAATGTATCTTTTGCAACAACGTATCATAACCTGTTTCCCAGTCACGAAACAATAATCTAACAAACCTCTTCTGAACACGCTCAAGTATGTTAATGTGAGATAATCTGTATGGATCCCATGCAGCAGCACAATATTCTAAACATGGACGTATAAGAGAATTATATAAACTGATTAAAACATGTGAGGGACAATGTAAAAAATTCCTTTTTATGACACCAATAATTTTATTACATTTAACATACGTTTCATTACAATGATCGTTCCAGTTGAGTGTTTCATTGATAATTATTCCTAGATATTTTTCTGAATGAGTTATACTTAATTTCTTTTCACATAAAACATAATCATAATCATATTTTGTTCTTTTCCGTGACATTTTCATAATCTTACATTTATTAACATTAAAGTCAAGATGCCATGTCTTAGACCATATTGTGGGAGTACCCCGCACACACACACACACACACACACACACACACACACACAAACAAACAAACATATTAATATTACCTCTCCCATTTTGCCAAAGTGCCACAATAATTAGGCATGGGTTTTCTGCGGCCTCCAAAAAATGCATTTTTCAGAGCTGGCTAAATTGTGCTTCATGCATTTGATTACATTATGGTACACTGCAAGTGTGAGGTATGCTTGTGTGTGCTTTACCTGATCACTTGCTGTTTCCATCCATGGTAGTCCCCCATTTCCACAAAATAAACTAATGAATAACAATGAACAATGTCCAGCTTTAATTACGAGCAACACTGACGATGGTTAGGTCAAACAGACTGTTTCACTAGTTAAGGACATTCTATTCAGTCTTTCCCCTCCGGGCTTTAATAGACGATTTCCTGGAAAGTAACAAATTAATCATAGCCTCGCACCATCTCCAAACATACATCTATACACAAACACACAAACACCAACGCACATTTTTTTTCCCTTGATATTTTATTGATATCATTCATATCATTCATAAATCAACCAATTTTGGGTGTAACATAAACATAAACGGTACAAATGCAATTCAAAACCCAAATAAATCCATTTGTCAATTTATACGGCAAATCATCTCTCTTCAACATAAACAACTCGATTATAAATCAACCCTACTGACAATTTCTTCACGAGAAAGTATTGACATGTACCAAACCTATATCCTTTGAATATACTGAATCATGTAACTCACATTTACAAGGGCATATATATAAAAAAGCAAAAAAAAAAATACATTGCTCAAATCTACAATGAAATCATTCATAAAAAAACAACCAACCCTTCCCCTACCAACCAAAACAAATCTACATCTATCCTAAATATTGAATACACACATACACACAAATACATACACACAAACACACACACGCACGCACACACACACACACGCACACGCACACGCACACACACACGCACACACACACACACACACACACACACACACACAAACAAACATATTCACATACACACATCATCTAACAACACGCCGGACACACGATTAAACTTCTTGGTGCTCGCGCTCTTTATGAAATGTTGTTGGCTTTATTACAATTTTATCGATTGGATCATGAGAATTGGAAACTTATGAAATACCCGCCAAAAACCATCTCTTATTTTCCTTTGTTTCCCTTTATTTGTTTATTTTCCTCTACGTCTTGTCATTAGTGAATGCCCTGAATATCCTGAAGCAGATGTATTGAATTCCTAAAGGGCAACCAAGTATAGGTTGAGTTTGTATTTCGAACACAATATAGGCCTGATAACATTTCTAGGTAGACTTGCTGATTTCACGTGACAGTTGCATGTTTGCCAATAACATTGCGGAAAGATTTTTGATTTGTTTGTTTGTGTTTTGTGTGCGCGTTCTTGGAAACTAGCACTTGTTAATCTAAATCGCTCAATGACTTCGCACTTATCTTGGCAATCCAGAGAATTGTACGCTCTTGCGTCGCTGTCAATAATCTCTTTTTCCCGCCAAATGCGAGATGGGCGAGTATGAAAGGCATCGAAGTGAGGTCAACCTCTTCTTGTGGCTGGCGCGTCTACACTCTCGCCAGCCGCTGACAGCAATCGCTAGCCAGAGAGACGTCGGGTCCCGCCAGATAAGTTCTCGATACGATATCGAGACAGTCAAATTCATTTATATACCAGTCCGTAGGTTGGTGTCTCGTAGACAGATGATCTCGTACTAACCGCAGATCGACTGAGCACCAAGGATAAGCGTCCCACGAGGCAACCTTATTTACACGAGAATTAAGGGAAGTATTTCGAGATTCGAACGACTTGCTTTCATTAATTCCGGCTCAGCATAGTCAGGAACTCTGCAGGAAATGAATACATGTACTCTTATCGCATTATACACATTATACTGTATAACATAACAATACGGTAAATACATGATATTCGATTAACTTGTTCACCATACGTTTATTTCATTTCAATCATCAGTTTGTGTCGTGGTTGACGAAAAACAAAAGCAAAACAAAAAAGAAGAAGAAGAAGAAGATATTTCCCAGTGTCTATTTCCAATGAGTTGGTTTTAGACCAATAACAAAATCGATTTAATATCATTACTAGACCAACGTTTTCTTAACACTTTTGAAACGAGGATTTGTCTAAAAATTGATATATCAAGTCCTTTTCACGATGCCCACTGTTATCATGGCTTTTGCTCTGTGGTTAACTTTAATGTCTTGACGTGACGGATATCATCTGCTCTAGTTAATGGTCTCTCGCGTAAAGGTCATAAACATGATAAATATTGCGGTCCGAAGCAGCATTGACATGTTGACTTCGACAAATAACATTTATTGATCCAGTCGTGATCATCTCTGCAATGTTCCGGGAGAAAGCGGGGGGGGGGGGGGGGGGGGGGCAGATCCAGAAAGCACCTCACCGCAACATACTGTATAATAACAACGTGGTTTAGATCGTATCCGTCTCCGTTTTTTTGCTTAGCGAATGTGCGAGTTGGCAACGTAGCGAGTCGTGTAGGAATGTCTCGGAGAAGTGGGTAAAGTGGCGACGGCCCTTAAACACTTCTCCCTGCCAGTCAAGGAGATGGATATAGCTGATGGTAATCACAGTAATCGAAAATGATGATAAAGGACATGAACGAGCAGAACTTGCTATCTGACAGCAGAATTAGCGCAACATTCTTCACTCTCTCAAATTTTGTTAGCCATCACACAGAACCGCAGTTGGTTTTACCCTCACCCCCCCCCCCCCCGTCCGTCAGCACATCCTCAATTTCTTTAACCCCAGCACAAGAATATAACATCCAGTTATGTAATCCTTTACTTGAACCACAATATCTCATTTTGTTGGACAGGTAAGAATGCTTTTTAAGTCATCTAAACACAGCGACCTTCGCTGCACTTGTCTTCATTGATTTTTACGACGATCTTCTTCTTCGATTGAGTTCTTTTAAATAGTGACAGCCGTTAATCATTGCAGCGTGAATCGTCAGGTTCCTAGCAAAGAAAATAAAGCAGATTCCGTTCTCGGACAATTTCATCAGTATCGTTCTCCTTCAGAGCCTCTTGTGAAGAGCGAAAGAAAAAAAAGGAAAGAAATGTACATGAAACTCTCCTCATATTGTATGTTGTATAATGTTCCCTCCGTTAATGCTGCGGTTACTCGCATGGTGACTTAAAAAGTGGAGTATAAACACACGTCATGAGCCTGCCAAATCGAGCTGTATGACAATTATACACTTATCCCTTCATGGTTCATGAAATATATAGGAAGACCAAGGTGGACAAAAATATGCACAATAGCGAAAAGACGTGGCTGAGTTATTTAGAAAATCAGCGATTACATGTTGGCTCCATGCACGCAGAGCATTCACCTGTCGTATTCGCTTTATCATCTCGTGTTACTACATATGGGATAGCCTGCTTGTAATGTAACAGTTCCAAGACAGAAGAACAGTGTGGAGGAGCGCCCCCCCCCAAAAAAAAAGCAATAACAACAACAAACAAACAAACAAACGAAACATACATTAATTTGCCGCATGCTGAGTGAACCCTATGAAAAATATATATATATATATATATATTCTCTTTTGCTATTACATGAGCGATAGGATAAATTTTCCTGTTATTTCATCAATATCTGAATAGAGAGACAAGACCCAATATTGATGACAATACCAGAACTCATTTTGACATAATGCTCATTTCTGGTCGGACCGAGCAGGCAGGTTCGATATCCGTACAATGGGGTTGCTGCGTGGTGAGTGAACCTTCTTTCTCGACTTATGTGGAGCAGAATACATTACCGGATTTGTTTTTTTCTTCCTTGGCATGCCATTATTGTTAGACAAGATAGAGCTTTCTGCCAGAGTCATCAGTGGCGTCCATAGAGTTAATCCCAGCTCCGTCAGGAATCTACAAAACACAAAGCATTAACCCAGAATTCCAAATATCTTCGGGTAGATTGTCGCCACGCATTTGCCGAAAGCCTCCATTCCAATAATTGTGCATAGAAGGAAAGATTAAAAAGAAAAAAAAAAAGGTATTTTCATCTCATGGTATATTCCCTACATGTGACGTCAAATGAAGATGTTTCTCTATTCTTTTTTTATCGAGGTTAAGATTAGCTGGATAGAATTAAAGGCCTTTATAAGATCTAATATATACATATGAAGAGTTTGTTCGCAAAAACCAATAAGTCCATGTTTGCCAAATGGAGATATTTGCGATTAAAGGTCAAGAAAAAAAAAGAGAATAATAAGAAAAATTTTGCTTCTTTTGACCATAAATTCAAAAATGTACTTTTATATGAAGTGACCAATATATCATTTAAAAGGTATTATTTTGTACTCTATGACAGAGACCGTACTTCAAAATCTTCAAAAATAGACTTATCGGTTTCTGCGAACAAACTCTTCATATTATATATATATATATATATATATATATATATATATATATATATACATATACATATATATATATATATATATATATATATATATATATATATATATATACACACATATATATATATATACATATATATCATAATCGAAACATTTTGCTAGGGTACGCAATAACGTTGATTATCACCGAGACGCATTGGATACAAAACGATATAAATGTTTAGAAATAAATACTATCATTTCTCAATAAATCTCTTCTCTCTCTTTCTCTCTCTCTCTTACTATACTTCGTTTTCTAATGTTTCTCTCTCTGTCTTAGCGTATATCTCTACCCTTCCATACTTTATATCTATAACCTATCAGCATATCCATCTTTTTTTTTAATACATATATAATAATATCGATCGATTCACTCCTGTCTCACTTCGCCATTTGGTGATAAATCATCCCTGTCCGGAAATGGAGCAAAAGGGGAAAAAGATCAGCGCAAATAAGCCCTCATCAGCGGAACGATTAACAAGGCAGCCGGAACCAGAATTTGGGGCATCCTTATAATGGATTACAGTCGCACATTTTTCTTGTTTTTCTTTTTCTCGTTCCCTTACCATCACTGCTCTCTCTCTCTCTCTCTCTCTCCCTCTCTCTCCCTCTCTCTCTTCCTCTTTCTCTTTCTCCATCAATCCATTTATCTATCTATCTCTCTCTCTATCTATCTATCTATCTATCTATCTATCTATCTATCTATCTGTCTATCTGTCTATCTATCTATCTCAAGTTTAAAGCCTAAAGGCATCGCAATATTATACGCCGGGCATTGTACGTCATTAAACTGCACTTTAGTCTATTTAAAGACTCCTTTGTTCAATCCATATACCACATACCACACCAACCACCTTGAAACAGTACTATATTTGCCTTGGTATGTTCCACCAAATACGCGAAGCTCTAGGCGACGCTGAAAAAGTATTAGAAAAGGTTTGACTTTTGCGTATTATAACATAATTCATGATGACCTACCATGAATTGCTTCATCTGTCATGATCGTAATTTTGATTGCTGTAGGAATGATCTCAAGTTAAACTAACTTCATATCTTCCGTAGATATGATATTTGTTTTCGTCTGTCTGTTGTTGTTGTTTTTTCTTACTTTTTTACAAGATTAATTTGCAAGAGTCGTAGGTTCCCTACATTTCAGAATGTATTAACACACTATTCATGTCGCACTTACACAATGAATATGCATGTGTAATACCATGTGAGTCAGACGTGCCTATTTACTCTTCCTGTACCAGTGAGTCAATGTGCACTGATATCACACAAAATATGCCTATGGACAGAAAATGAATATGGCGTGCAGATAGTCAAATATACTCGCCTATTCCATTATACAGTATTAACTTTATACATTTTTTTTTTATGAAGACGAGGAATGAGAGCAAAAGGATTTTTTTCCAGACGATTATATCAAGTAGAGTAACCAAACTCCACCTCGAACTCTCTTATTTTCTAGTACAGTGTATAGCAAGAACCGACACCCCGTTTATTCTTCATTTTGGTCGGATGTTCCGAACTCCCATAGGACTTATTTGCATTCAATGTTTTTCTTTATCACGTAGCGGTGCATCGTAAAGAAATCGAGTGTTTTGACATAGTAATGGGCTATATGCCTCCCCATCGCCAGATTGAATCTTCCAAACGATGTAGAATTCATGGAATGTAATGACAGACCTTTTATTTCGAATAAAAAAAAGCTCGTTTCTAGTTTTTCACGAAATTTGGCGGTGGTGACAGTCAGCTACGCTTATCAGAGTTTATAATATGACGTCACCATTTTCCTTTGATGTTTACAAATATCTTTCCTTGCTTTACTTTCTCCTATTAAAAGTTATAAGCAGCAGTGATGAAGGTGTTTCAATACTAGGTTATGGAGGAAAAAATAGTATTCTGTTTATGCAGAAACCAAAAAGAAAGTTATGGGGTGATTGAATTTATCCCCTTCTGTGATTCGTGTAAATTATGTAATGTGATCAATGTGACCCATGTGGAAAAAAAAAAGAATGATTAACCCTTGGACTGATTGAGTACCGATCGATACAGAAAACCCCATGGCACTGCATACATTACCAGAAATACCTGACACAGAATGGAATTAAACTGAACTTTAACATTCTGTTACTTCATTTTACTCTACCAGATAAAGTTCACTTTAGCATGGTGCGGGTTTGTGCTGTACAGCTACGCCTGCATGCATCAGAGTGCCCGTTTATACGTAACCGGTAACCTTACAAAGGATTTCTTATCGATGGCTTTGAACCACTTTACGATACTTTTAGCAATTTTTTCCCTGTAGACCTTCTATATCACGACAAAGTACCTCTTACGGAGGTTGTCGACTGGAAACCTCATTAAATTTAGAAGAAACATCCAATAACTTTCCTTGTAAGCAGGGCGAAAATGAAATAGAAAAGCTATTCATGGAGCGGTTCGAATTTTATGAGCAAAATGCTCGCGGCCATTTAACACATCTCATAAGCCGTTCTATTCTCTGGGAGGATTGATAAAATGTGACTGAAGAAGCCTGCAATAACCATCTCCAAGTGCTATGAGGGGAATTTTGCCAATGGCAGAAGTGCGTCGTAATGAAACAGATTCAGCAGAACCCCGTGTCGTAACCCAGACGGGCATTGGCGCAGGCTCGACCACAGGTGGAATGTAGCCGCCAACGGGTAGTTTTTATGACCAGACAGCGTTTTGGACGCATATAATGTCCGGAATTGTTTGCTGTAAATGTTTGGCCACTATAAGAAATTGCAGACCACTTGAGCAAGCAACGTGGGCAAGCTTCGAACAAAAGAAACAAAAGAACAAAATATTCCAGACTTTTATATGTCCCATCCTGTGTAGAAACAGCAATGACGGGAACTTGGGTGCTATTTATGTCGATTCTCCCCCGTTTAATAGTTAGCAAATTTAAAGAAACGCATGGGATATGCTAGCATTATACTACATAGCTAGTCAAATGAATCATTTTTTTTTCTGAATACTCACCATCAAAAGAGAATATGTTTCTGTAACAGAATATTAACGTAAAAGAATAGATGAGATGCAAACATGGTTGTATAGTATAGATAGACACAGGCAACCCATCTACTGTTCATCCTTTACTGACAATTTCCTGCGTTCTATGCTTCAGTTACAGTGTTGTATGTTTATTTGAAACGTTAAATGCCACAAGAATAAATGAATTATCACACAAAAATGAGCAAACAGGTCTTCTTTCTATCGGTCCACATATCTTCCTCTCTTCTCGCTGTCAGTCGTGCCAAAGTAAGAGATCGTTTAAGTAATAAAAACCTTAATAAATTTCAACAAGAAGGAATACAATGTTATCCAGTGCTTTCAAAGCGCAACATCACAATCTAACGCACCTACATCTGCAGTTGCATCTGTGGGTGTCACTTAGTTCTGTTGCTGTTGTTGTTTCATTCCTTTGCGGCTATTTAGCGAACAAACCGAGGTCGAAGCCGGGTGCTGTGGGGAATTATCGTATCTTATTACTCTCCTAATTAAGGCATCAGGAATGTGATGCCTGGAAGAAAGTGGGCCGGGCTGTGGATGACATTCCTTTGATTTCGGAGAAGACTTGAGTGCGATCACAGTTCTGTGTCGCGACCACAAGACAGTAGATAGAATGAAAACATCTACAGCAATCTGTATGTTACTCCCTGGTACTTTTTTTAAATTCCATTTTCTTTTCTTTTCTTTTTTTATTCGAGGGGGAGAGGAGCTGCATACAGCCTCAAGGCCGTTTTGGAGCTTGTGTTTGTTAGCCAGAAGTGTCCGGATATTCTTATATTTCTACTCTTCCGTATCTCTCGGCATGGATTATTTCCATACCGAAATTGGCAACGCACAGTGATACATCCGTAATTTCGTTTTCCATTCACCTACGAGCGAAAGCGTCTCGGCTCTCCAAGATTTTTAACGAATACTGTTGACCTCGTATTAGCGAATCGGGCTCCTCTTCTTGAGGAATGCATAACGGCTCGTATGGCCGCGTGCCTCACTTTTTAGTGCACTTCAGTCCAATTAAACGAGGAATGCAATACTCTTGGCCATGTGACGATTACCGAACTGATCGTCAATCGTTTAGAGGGAAAAACATTAAAGGTGCAGGTCTAGGAGAGTACGTGAACGCTGCTCAATCATCAGGGCAGTCATGGCAGTACTGGGTGCAGAATCAAAAGGCTTCGCTGATAATTGACGATCGTCAACTGAGCACTGTTACCTGTAACCTGTATCTGCAGCAAATTTGCGCTGTTGAAAATGAATCATGAACAATTTGACATCTATAAGGTCACATGAATACCGTTTCAGTGGGATCATGTTAAAGTCCAACCATCAACCGGGTAACAGGTTGATTCTCGACTTAATTCTCGTGGTCGGGTATACGACATTTCCAATGGATTATAGATGGAGTGAAAAAACAACAACAGCTCGTCTGTGCAGTACTTTAATGTGCGGAGCTGGAGTGTGCAACTCGATGTGAATTCAGTATACCAATGATCTACGTTGTGATACAGACGCGGTACAGACGACACAGCGTTTGGTGTTTTTTTTTTTTTTTTTTTTTTTTTTTTTTTTTTTTTACGTAGGAATGTGGCTATCAGAAATGTCAAGCTGTACTATATCTGATAGTTTAATGGAATTTAAAAGCCAATTATGGAAAAGTAGATAATTTCATAAAAAATAAAAAAATATGCCGATCGTGGGCTTGTTTTCACTCCAACCGCTGCTAAATACCCGGATGTCCAACCATTAGAATACAACGATATCCTCGACAATGTTACCAATCGGTACTTCACATCGCAGTTATTGTGTTCTGTCCAACTGACATTCTGCATTGTCATGAGAAGCCAGATGTATGTGCAATCAAGCAGTTTTTGCAAGGTCTTTTTCATGGTCCATGTGTTCGATCCATGTAACATAAACCCTCTATAAAAGGCAAGTTTTGAAATAGCCAAACAGACAGACAAACACTAATGATGGGCAGAGATAATTGGCAATGTGTACTCGATCCCTGATACGACCGTCAGGCAGTAGATACTCACGCCGTGCATGGTAATTATGTGTGCATTACATGGTTAGTAATTGGTGGGACTAATGCCACATGAAATTTATATATATATATTTTTCTGGTGGTCACTTGAGGCAATCGTTTCCTTTAATTGACCCTGCTACAGATGGTCCCGGAGTGACTAATTGGATACGAATCCTGCTGCTCACCTTCGATTTTAGAAGCGATATTATCTTATTAAAGAGCACACGGCATTGTCGAAAAACTGACGATGGCTACACCACATCTTTAAGTTGCTTGGATAACATTGGTAAACACGAAGCGAAGTCAGTCAGTTTCTGATCGATCGATAATAATAGTCTGTGCACGTTTATTATCCTCAAGTACCGGCCTACACATACTACCGCTGCCAGCTAGTGGTAGATGGATAGCACGTAAAAATAGGAGCCGTATATAAATGATAATAATCATAATAACATTAGTAAGATTATGCCAGATCATGATCCGTAACCCAACGTGAACATACTCTGCAAGAAATACGTTTGTCCAAGTTATACTTGCATATTGTATAGCACCCTGTAAAACTGTTAAGAGGCATTAAAGAAAAAATGTTCTGAAAATTATGTTTATTTCTCTCTTTTTTCTTTCTTTTTGCTTGTTTGGACTGCTTTTTCCTAGCTGCATATTTAGTACTAGTGCCAACACTTATTTAAATGAATACCGCTAATCGACATCACAATGTTGCCCAAAACAAAATTACACCAAGTAGTTTTATTTTTCCAGGAACGTGTGACCTCTGTTAAGAAATTCTGTAATCCAAACAATCACCCTTTTGTAGTGCAGATAATTCAGTCTATTGCAATCAAGATATACAATGCACTGTGTAATACTACTGACATAATGAAAATGATCGTAGACCACGGTTAATGCTGTGCTCGGGCTCTGAGCCGGCTGGTTAGATCGCTATCAACAGCTGGATCAATGCTAATCTCGCTCATCTTAATGTGAAAATTTGAAAGCAAGTCTGACTTGTACATTTACGCATTTGTGTGTTATATATGTATACATGTATATACTCACCGCCTCCAATCAGAGTAATCTGTAGAGTTAGTGTTGTAGATTAAATTGGATAATTATGTAATTACGATGGAAACAGCGTAAAGTGTTTTTTAAGTAACCAGCTCCTACGTTAAATCAAAACGAGCGCTTTCTTTGTCTTCTGCTACACATTAACTTTGTCGGAATCAGAAAGTATTATTTTTATTTTAGTTGTGACTTTGTGTATTGCTATGAGGATGATTATGTGCGGATGTGTTTGCGTGCATTTGAAATGTGTGTGGTTATGGTTCTATATTTGATCTGTAATTTTGTTAGTAAATCCAATTTTTTCCCTCCAAAAATCACCCTTCGAAGGTCCCAAGAACAATGCAACAAATTGGTACAAAACACGCATTCAATTTTTAGCGGTAATTATTACAGAAACGAAAATAAATGAAGATTTGTAAAGGCCTACAGTTCTTCAGGAGTTTTCCGATAAGATAACGTTATCATCTCAACAAAATTTGAGTGCAATAATGGTAATTATGTTATCACTGATTTGTGAAAACATGTGAAACGTTGAAATCAGGTGACATTCTCAGTTTAATTTATAGGTACAATTTTCATGAACCTTCTGCAATTCCCTTCGCCTGATTGGACTCTCTTCATCAAAACCGTCTCCGAGTGATTATTGAATAGCACCTTTAAATACTGGAATAACATTCATGGTATTACGACAATTCTAAGAAAATCAAACCGATGTTGCGAAGTAACTTAGCAATGGGTGCGGACAAGGATATGAAGAAAATACCATACACTATAAGCTGTTTTCTTGAGAGAAAATCTGCTGCACTGGAGGCGATATTATCAAGGATTTAACGCAAGTATCAGCAGGGAAACCTTAAATACCAGTCCGTGATCGGGTGTGATAAAAAGACAGGGATGTTTCATCAGAAAATGGGGACATCAGAAGAACAAATGGACTTCATGACTGTGAAAAAGCGTGTAATTATCACCAAGTCCTTAGAGGGGTTATGTTGAGGTAGCGTACCTTTGTATTTCAACCAAAACAAAACAACAAGGGAAAGGGACATTTTATTTCAAACTAGAGACTGTTGAAGAAGAGGTGGATGAAGTTCCGCATGTCCGAATAATCATAGCCCCTTTATCTTGCAAACAAATTCGTTGTGGAAAGAGCTCTAAAAATAACAAATGGGCGTCGAGTGAATCAGAGAGTAATTACCACCAAGTACGCCAGGGGGTTATGTTCTCGTGTATATTTGTTCATTAACGAAGACAATAACAGGGAAAACTGGCATCTACTTTTCAAACCAGAGATTGTCCAAAGTGAAGTAAGCGAATTTCAGAACGCCAAATAAATCCTAGTCCCTTCCACTTATTCGAAAGAGTTACTCTCATCTAAAGATAACAACAAAGCAACACATGATGCGGACGTTACTACTTTAAAGCCAAATGCTAGCAGTGCGTGAAGAGAAAGAAAAATAGAGAAAAAAGAAAGAAAGAAAGAAGAAAGAAAGAAAGAAAGAGAGTTTCCGCTTTGCAGACAGCCTTCATCACACCACATGGCACACACGCAAGTTATATCAAGGTGGAGGGAATAAGATTGACAGGTCCACAGGGCGATAGCTGGGCTACCATCCAGACACGACTGCTGCGGCGGTTACCTGTCGACTGTGGTTTACAGGCGCGGTAATGGTGGTGAGCGGACGGAGCGGTCGCTTGATCAAGCACAATTACGTTGAGTGCCGACTTTCCTAAGTTGCCAAGTTGTCATACGCAGCTCTCTGATGGAGCATCTATCAGGGTAAGGGAAGCAGAGTTATTTCATCCCGGAATAGTAATTTGCGAGCGGTAACTCTACTTCCCGTACTTGATATGTCTTTTATTTGTTTGTTGGTTGGCTTTTCTATTTCTTTCTAACTACTCCTTACTGCCCTCAAGATCCCAGGTGAAAGAGTTCAAAGATGCCTGGATCTGGTGGTGAACTTGCCCCGGACGTTGTCGACAGCATATAGAGTCTGTTTGATTTTTGCTCGTTGAAGAAAGAAGTCCTGATTGGGTTGGGGAGATGGGGTTGGGTGGAGATATTGGAGTTTTTTGTTTTGTTTTGTTTTTTCAGGACAGATTGCTCCGTATCTTTTTGTTAGTTTGCTTTCGTTGTTTGTTTGTCTTACATTTGTTTGTTTAATTGTTGAACAGAACAAACAGACGACTACCATCCCTGTCATATTATTTTGGCGTAAATACAGCCCGCGAAGCCGACGAGGATCGCCATGCACCACGTTTTTATCGAAGTTGAAATTCTTACTTCTCAGAGACTGTTAACTGAAACGAATCCACGAATCGAAATCGTTCAGTTTTCCAGAAGATAGCTACTCAATATAGGAGTAAAATGACGTATCAGGGCTCGATTTCATGCTAAACACGCTTCAAGGAAAGTTGTTTTCTTCGTCAGTCGAGCGCGAAATGCCTAGGAAGGCCTATGAGTTCCAAATCATCATTGATTGCTGCCGAACGAGTGTCTTAAGACTTATAGTATTTCACTGATAGCCATTCTATCTGTGAATACGAGCGATATACCCCGTGAAGAAAATTTCCATTTCCCTTACAAACACGATTTGCCATCCCCATACAACATAAAAGCCACTTCATTAGCTTCGAAACGGAGTATATACTGAGCGTTACTAAAGGGTGCTTTCCCGCGTAATTGTGCTTCAGACAAGATCAAAATTGTACGCATAACGCATTACCGGTAGTTTGAATTGCCCGGCCCTAGCTGAGGAAAGAGAGAGAGAGAGAGAGAGAGAGAGAGAGAGAGAGAGAGAGAGGAGAGAGAGAGAGAGAGAGAGAGATGAAAAGAGAGACAAATATAGAGAGAGTGAAAATGATGCGTTTGCAAAAGCGTTTCTCGGAAAAAAAAGGTCGTGAACGACACCATTGTGATATCATCAACGACACGATATTTCTCCTTTCATCTTTAATCGCCATATCAAGCATGTCAAGTGACTTTTTCTGTGAAACTGGAAACGTATCAAGATTTAATGGCACATTATATGCATGTATATTATATATATATATATATATATATATATATATATATATATATATATGTACATATATATAATTCATGAAATATTGCATGGTTGTATCAATAATTGGAATTCTCTTCATGAGGTCATTATTTGGAAGCAATCAAAATACAGAGGCAATCATTAAAAACGTGCTGATGCCGTACAACTGAATTGTTATGCATAATACTCTGTATTGTGCAATTGGGAAGTCATAAAGGATTTGGTGTTTGACTACAGACGAATTTTCTTAGACGCCAAGGAGACATAATCACTATGGTTATCATCCTTTTTCTCCGAAATTAAAGAGTTTAATCGCCAAAACGAGCTAACTCCTTCCTTGTTAACTCGAGATATTTCCGATTAAAGCTGCTAAAATACAAGAAAATGATAAGAAATTTGGGATATTTTTATCACTATTCCAAGAATGTTGCATCAGAAGTGAGGTATTACTGGAAAGGGTTTTTTTTTTCGCTTCCTTAATGACGGACTTACTTTATGATGTTGAAAAAAATGCGCTTAGCTCACTTTTGCGATGAAACTCTTCATTTTTCAGATGACTTATTTGCATGGTTTCCGCACTGGGCATTGACTTCGGACAATTATGAAGGGTAAACATCCCTCTTCTCTGGAAAGTCGTGTTAGCACGCATTCCTCGTTGTCTCAAGGTCTTTCTCATCGAATGACATGTTGACTTATACCGATAATAATGTAATCCTGTTGGTGTCAACTAATTATCTCCATCGACAGTACCTCACGACACATACAAATTTCCATTTGAATGCTGTGATAGCCAATATCAAGACCTTGTGCTGGTCTTTTTTCCTGAATACGATTTTTTTTTTGTTCGCTCATGGCAGCTGCTACAAAGAGAAACACGTGCACGAGCACAAACACTCCAACCCACAGATAGTCACACACACCTACATGCATATAGGTATTTCTTTTTTTTTTTCATTCTGTTGATGAAAAACATTGTCAATGATAAAGTACAGAAATTTGACTTCCACTGGCAAATTAATCTAACTTACAGCTCAGAACAATACGTCAAGAAATGTTTACATGTATCCGCTTCAATCATCATAATGGACACAAACACGCTCAGAGCAATAATTGTCATTTTCCTTAATATTACTGAAGGAAGAAATGACTAGATGTAGAAAGGAAAAAGTCGCCAATATTAAGAATTAAAGAAAAAAGAAAGAAAGAAAGAACGAAAGGAAAGAGACGAAAAGCCTTACAGGTCACAAGAAAGATAGAGAGAAAATCGATGAGAGACGAAAGGTAATTGTCGTTGCCATCTAACACTAAGGAGAATTAATGGTACTTAATTAATTGTATGAGAAGGTATTCTCTGTTCATCTATCTCTATGTTATCTCTATCTCTCTATTTCTATATCATTTGGGGGCGCTGTGGCATAGTGGATAAGACTCCGACTCCCGATCGGAGGACCCGAGTTCGATTCCCAGACCGAGTGTTTACGTCCTTGGACAAGATGCTTTTTACCCACCATGTCCCTCTCGACGCAGGTGTATAAATGAGTACCTGGCAACGCTAGGGTAATGATAATGACAAGGCCCTCTGGTAAAGCAGTAGCAACAACACTGAAGAGGCTGCCATGGATAAATGATACCTTATATATATATATATATATATATATATATATATATATATATATATATATATACATTGCAAGCTTAGAGTCAGAAAATCTGATCTTGTTGAACAAACAAATATGTCTGTAGGCCTCCCTATAAATATGTAAGGGAAGAAAAAATAACTTAGAGAATGAGCTCAGGGCTATAAAGGATGTCTTCATTGTCTGAGAAATGTTTTTATAATGATAAACACAGTCGTAATCACGCAATTATGTACGGAAAGGTAGCAAATTATACTGACCGACTGGTTCCACACGATTTGCCCGGCACCACATTACACGATCATAATGAAGATCAACAGCGTTGTTAAGAAAAAGGTCAACGGAAAAAAAAAGAAGTTCACTACGACAAATATTTGTAACGACGTGAATCGGAGCAACGTTTCTTTTTAATTTGTCTGAGGCCTGATACAAGGAAATGAACCTTGCAGAAAACCGGATCTGTTTCATCGCGAAAAAAGAATAACATACCGTGTAATTGGTTTCTTGCTCTTTGATTAATTATTTCAGAATTGGATTTTCGCCCTGCTAACTTGGAAACGAGCACACAAAGACGAAAAAAAAGGATGTCAGCAAATATAATGAGAGAGGGGGGAGGGATAAAATGGACCCAAACTCTGGTTCGTCATATCTTTATAATACAAAAGCGCCCTGTGGTCTCATCTGTGAAAAAAGGAGTGGATTTAGTTGGAACTATGGGGGGGGGGGGGGTCTTGATTTCTTGTTATTTAAGAATTAAGTGGTGCAATGGATAAGACTGAAAAACCAGAAATAGATTAATGATTTAAATACAGAAGCTCCAAGTTCGAATCTTGCCTAGTGCTAACGTCCTTGCACAAAATTTTTTGATCAATCATGTCCCTCTCGACCAAAATGTAAAAATAGGTACCTGGCAATGCTGTGGTGTATCACGCAAGGGTCAACTGCAAGCACAGTGCTAACACTTCCCAGTGGCAGCTACCCTCGGAAGTTCTGACCTATATTATCATCATTAATCACTTTTCTTGATTATGATGATCACAGAATTTTAGAGCGATTGGGTCCGCTTTATCCCGTGGGTCGGGTAAAAGGACCCGGGTGTAATAATAATAATAATACATTCTGCTTATATAGCGCATGTTACACTGAAGTCTCTATGCGCTTTACAAAATTTTCTATAATAACAATACAATTAGAAAATACATATGTAATACAATACAACTGACTACAACAACAATAAAGAAATTAAGAAAAGTGATCAAAGTATTGATTAAATAAATACGTCTTTAGTTTAGTTTTGAAAGTCTCTTGTGTTGGTGCGGTGCGAACAGAGTTGGGTAAGGTGTTCCATAGGGTGGGTGCCATGACAGAAAAGGAGCTTGAGCCATAGTATTGAGTGTTGAAGCGGGGGACTTGAAGAAGTAGTTGGTGTTGTGACCGGAGAGCACGAGGAGGTGTGTAGACGTGGATGAGGTCAGATATGTAGGATGGAGCTTCACCAGTGAGTGCTTTGTATGTGAGAAGAAGTATTTTGTATTCTACACGCTTGCAGACAGGGAGCCAGTGGAGGTTTCTGAGGAGAAGTTTGGTACTGGTGTGTGTGGTCGCCCTTTCTGTGATTCTTGCTGCTATGTTTTGTACCCGTTGGAGCTTAGCGATGGTTTTTGCATGTGCGTTACCGAGAAGTGCATTACATGCGTCCAGTCTTGACGTGACAAAAGCATGAATAAGTCTGAGGGTGGTGCCACGATCTATGACAGTGCGTATTGGAGAGATCTTCCTGATAGCTGCCATGGCGGATCGGCAAGTACTGTTCATCTGTGATTCTCGTGATAAGGTGTTATCAATGGAGACTACCAGGTTCCTACCCTCACATCCTCAATGACTGTGTGTATGAGCTAAACAGACTACTGCAAGCTCTTTACCTTGTAATAAAGATAAGATTTTGCACTAATTCTTAGCCAGGTGAGATACTAATTGTTTGCATATTTGATCAAAGTCTGGAGTATTCTTTGTAATGAAATAAAAACTGGATCGATGTTTGAATGGTTGAAAGAGAGTTTGGTTCTGAGAGTCACTACCATTGAAAAATTGCTGCGAACAAAGCAAGTCATTAACAATCTAGCATATCCTGCGTGTATCCGCATAAATCAGGGTACTTTTTTTCTTTAATTCATGGCATGCTAAAAAGTTGAGTACAAAATGGCTTGTCCGTGTCAAAAAGAAAGAAAAAAAAATCCCAAATTCAGACAGGTCCGTTGTAACCTACAAATATCATCGGTAAACAACACGTCCCTAGTGGCTCTTGCTGAAATAGATACGTATTCAAACATCACTCAACGCATTCATGCTTGACGACAAAATCACTCAAAATCGCAAAAGTGGAAAAGGCAAATAATTCAGAAAAAAAAAAACCGTTCTGATAACCCAAGTTATCAGAAGGCGTAACTGCAACATCAAGTACCCTTCATTTATTCTGTATAAGGTAGTGTAGAAAGTTGGGTTATATATATATATATATATATATATATGTGTGTGTGTGTGTGTGTGTGTGTGTGTGTGTGTGTGTGTGTGTGTGTGTGTGTGTGTGTGTGTGTGTACGTGTGTGTGTATTATTGTATACATTAAAAGATGACTACCCTTTCATCAGTATTTTATTGCTACTCCGAGTTTCACGTATGGGTTGAGGTGCGATCATCAGCAAAGACAGACAAAAAATGTGTGTATGTATATTACATTATATATATAGTTATGATGCATGCATATATATCTGAGTGAGAGAGAGAGAGATCCTTTAGATACCATTAAGATTAAGGTAAAGAAGCTGTTTTAAACTCACAATGATTTACAAGTAAAACCTATTATCGTTCGCATTCATAAAATTTAATGATGTTTATTGACAGCCGACTTTTTACATGTATAACTTTTAGTTATTTTTTCATCTATCCATGATGCATAATCTATATAAGAGAAAGAGAGAGAGAGAGAGAGAAAGAGAGAGAGGGAGAGATCCTCACTTAAATACCATTTGGATTAATATCATTAAGAAGCCACGTTAAACACAGATCTATTATGATTTACAAGTAAATCCAATTATCGTTAGTGTCGTGTAATAGAATTTAGTAATATTCATTGGCAGCCTTCATGACCCTTTGGTTTACAAAAAAAAAAGTTGTAAGTTGTTACAAAAAGGTTGTTTTGTTTTCATTTTGGGAATGCAACTGGTACACTATCACTTTCTGACAAAATACCGAGCAATGACCGTGTTCACATCTCATACAAAAATTCCTGAGATCACTGTAGGACAATGTCAGACATTTCTGCCGATGTGAAAGTGTGCTGTTGTTGTAACTCTCGCTGAACTCACTTTATTTCAACTGAGTACACATGTGGAAATAGCAAACACCATTCTTTGTGAAGGGGCCGTATTGCGATTTGCCTCTGTGTGTGCGTGTGTGTGTGTGCGTGTGTGTGTGTGTGATGAATCGACACACAGCCTACTGTATATCATTCAAGATAGTGTTCAATTAAATTGCCAAATGCTGTCACTGTCTGCACGCTGTGTCTCACTATTCAACGCCCCCGTCTTTAGCCTGTGTTTCACGGCGGAACTTCATTTAATGGGTTACTTTAGCACGAAGCCTATCCGGCACGTCTTCAACCTTCTCGCCGGTAGCGAGCCGGTTATTGGAAATTCGAGATATGTCAGCTCTCATGGCACAGCCGTTTAAACAGGGCATTTTTCTCTTCTTCTTCTTCTTCTTCTTCTTCTTCTTCTTCTTTTAAGGGATCGCCTGACTTCTATGATTATTATGATCTATCATAGGGGTAGGCAAGAATCTAAAACCTAGTTCCATCTCAAGTGAGTGGTGGATGGCTCAGGCAGTGGTGTTAATATGTCGGGGAGCTATTTATCCAATCTGTAACCGGATATTTTCATTGAATTTGCGGGATATTCGAGCCACCTTAAGTTGGAAAACATTTCTACTCGAAGGCACCAGCAGCAAACACGAGAGCCCTTGCCTAGGAGGTGAGGGGCCTAAATGTTTTGTTTAATGTGGGATTCGAATGGTAATGCGATATTGCGGGGCTAGAGCGGAACGAGAGACGGGTTATTGGGGGCTCAGAAAGGAATCATAGGCGGGTTAGCTGGGTGAATAACCGTCTTGCCAGTCCCTGCTAATTGGTGCCACTATCTAGAGAGATTGGAAGGTCAGCCGAGATAAAGCGCATAGTCGTCAATCATGTGTACGACTTTCTACTTCTTGCACAGACAAAGGCGTATATCTATACATAGATTTTCCGATTGGAAAAATCCGCAAGATTTCATCTCTCTTTTGTCTTCCTTTTTCTATTTTGTCTTTTTTCTTTTAGGATTGTTTTAATGGTTCAAATCTCTAAAGGGAAATAAAATCCCCCCACCCGAAAAAAAAAATATTGACTGAGACCGCCCAGAAAGAAAGAGCTTGATTAAAGTGGAATAAAATCTAACCATACATGCGAATGTAGTGAATGCAGGAATGTTAGTGGAACACATCAGTAAAAGTTTGAGGCAAATCGGACAATCTGTTTAAAAAGTTATGCATTTTTAAAGTTTTGGTGACGAGACTGCTGGATCAGAAGATTACTACAGATCATGACATCACATATGCGCTATAATAATACGATATGAAGATCATATATTATGAAAAGATATCAACATTTTTCTCTTTTCTGACATAATGGAAAATCATGAGATTTACCTCTTTCAGAAAGCTGGGAAAATAATATTACCCTTATGTCAGTAACAAGTCCCGATAGTGTGTATTTTTCATATGAAATGTTATTTTCTGGATTTTGTTGATCATATTTCCTTTACATCGTATTGCTTATATGACATAATGATCTGTAGTAGTCTTCTGACCCAGTCGTGCCAGTGGTCTCATCATAAAAATTTCAAAAATTCTTAGGTAAGCGTTTGAACGGATTGACCGATTTCCCTCAAACTTTCACTCTTGTGTTCTACTAATATTGGTTCATTTACTCAATTCACTTGTACGTTTGGGTTTTATTCCATTTAAGTCAAGCTTTCTTGGCGGTCTCCAGTATATCACAAACATAATTGTATATTAAATATGATGTTGGTTTTTTTATTTACGTGACCTGTTTTCCATATTTCATGTTCATTCCGTTTAACAAATTTAGTGAAATATCCTCAGAGTCATTGCTTATTACTCATTTTGCTACTCAACTACTTGGTGAAGAAAATTTCCTAAGAAATGGATAACGTGAAACATATCCGTGTAGTCTTTACATTGATTTATGTAAAAATACACCCTTGACAATATCGAGGAGCTCATCAAACACGAGTATTTTTTTAGCCCCTTATAAAAAAGAACATTATATATCTTCGCTGTCTTTCTCAAGTATCTACCCATATGGTAGTTCTTCCAATAATAGAGTTTAGATTGATTAATCATTGCGCAGACCACACATTATTCTATCTATTTAGAGCAGGAGATTTATTCATTACTCTGCCCCTTTAGGTTTCTGCAACGTTTCACTTCAAAATACAATAGATTGTTCCTCTCGTCAACGCAAGTTGTCATGACAACTACAGCCCTCATGTCTTTCCTTAGTTTCTATTGTCTCCGCATAAGCAGTTCCCAGCGCAAATTATTATCAAATGCGACCTAATTGCGATGGAAATTCAAATTCCCCTCTTTTCTGTGCGCAATTAATTTGAAGACAGCATTGTCGATAGGTTAAAAGGGGAATTTCATTACATTTTGAAAATTGCATCCCATTTTTGTACCCAACTGTCTCCTTGAGCGACAGTTTTCTGTATAGGTTTAGGAATTGTTTGATTTGATTCTTTCTTTTTTTCGTCGTATATCTTTGTTTTTCCTCACCGGGGAAGTATTCAAGATTGATATGTGCGACCAGCACGTAGAAAATTTTATGATGCATCACTCTCAGTCAGGCTTACCCCATCATAAATTGGCCTTTCTGTCCCCCGAGTTCTACTATTCTTGTTTCATTCTTCCTTTAATCCATTCACCCGTTCTCTCCCTCCGCTGTTCGCTGTGGCCCTTATTCAAACAGTCCTGGAGAGTCAAGCAAACTGTCGTATTTTATTTCCGTAATTTGCTCGTTTGCCTTTGCCATTTTTCCCTCTCTTCGTTCGTTTTGAATTGTTGTTTTGTTCGTGTTTCCCCGCTCTCCAGTGCTCTAGGTGACGCCAAAATTTCTTCGACTTTGTTTCAAATTCCTGCCTAGGGGACTGCCAGCCTCTGCTTTCCTCCAGACGTCTAACAAACTCGACTTGACAAATATAGGGCAAAAGGTGAGTCCCGGAAATCTCGGTCCAGCGACTGTTTACGTTTTACGCATAGTCCAACCCTTAATGTGGCTTCCCTGGCAGCGTGACGTAAAAATCTAAACAACGACTGATTGCTGATGATCATTTCTCGCAGGAGGATGCGGGAAGACGGAAAGAGAGGAAAAATTATCAAGGGGCAGGTAACGATGCGATGAATATAAGAGTGAAGGAAGTTACGTGCGGACTTTGTCTTCTCCCTCTCTTATGCCATTTTCTTCTCTCCCCCGTTAGTAAATCCCCCGTCGTGACTTTTCCCAAGGGTCATAATATGACACTTTTACTCCGACAAGATAAGCGAGAGAGAGACAGATTATATAAGAGAGGGGAGAGAAGAAACTCTAAGAGAGAAGAAGGGAGACATATAGATACAAGCGAGATACAGTTAGGGAGAGAGGAGGGAGGAGAGAGCTAGCGAGGGGGGAAAGGAAAGAGTCTAGGAGAAAGATGGAAAGAGAAAAGAGAGTATGAAATACAGGACAGTTTACCCAGAAGGTTGTTGAATTTGTGTCACCGGTGCATGTGTGTTTGAAACGAAGAGCGAGAGAGACTCAGATTACGGTAATATAGAGGATGAACGGGTGACCCAGCCCGAATATTGCAGAATAACAAGATTTGACAATTTACGAAAATGTGATAAAGGACGCGGAGGAATAATTCACAAAGGGGGAGGGGCGAACAATCTGGGAGTGATGAGATATTGGAAACCCATTCCCCTGCTGCTGCAGCATACACAGGTCCAACACACACGTTTGCACTCACTCACATACATATGTTATGATATATACCAACGAGCAAACACACACATACGCACTCACTCACACACGCACACACACACACGTACACGCACATAAACACAATAAAAAAACTTACACTCTGCTTGTAAGAGATGTTACAAAATAGATGTGGAGATATATAAGTAGACGTAGAGGTAAAAACATTACATCGATATGATATTAATGCAGCCATTGACATTTCATAATAGTATAACGATTAATGTGCCGTGAAACCCACTGATAGGTGTTATCTTAGCAATTCACTGAGGTCCGCCATAAAATTTAAGCAAATATTCATTATTTGAGATGAGACTGCAACAAGAACGCATACAGATTACCGAGCATTCATTATATTCACGGAACAGTTGCTCCGCTTTGACCATTTTGCTTCCTTCATAAACCTTACGCCTCGTTAACTACTTTCTAGTTCACCGCAAAAACAAACAACTTTAATGGACAGCTCATAAAATCGACCGAATGTAGATATTTATCATAACGGTTATTATCATCATAACATAAGGAAATTTGGATTAATTTGGGTACTTGACCCATAGAGCTATATAAGGGATGACTAATGTCATTATAGATATTTCCTCGTTCTGTTCAGTAGACTTCAGATTTACTTCTTCATTTTATTTTCTAAACAATAAGATTTAAAGGACAAGTTCACCTTCATAGACATGTGGGTTGAGTGAATGCAGCAATATTAGTATACGCATCAGTGAGAGTTTGAGCAAAATCGGACAATCCGTTAAAAGTTATGAATTTTTTAAGTTTCTGCTCAGTCACGGCTGGATGAAAAGACTACTATAGCTTGTGATGTCACATAAGTACAACGATATAAAGAAAGAATAAAGAAAATTCAACATATTCCCATTTTTCTCGCATAACAAAAGAACACTCGACTTCTCTCTTTCAGAAGACGGGGGAATAATATTACCCTTAACATACGTCAGTAGCAAGTCGAAGAAATGTGCACTTTATTCAAAAAGTAAAGTTTTGTGAAATTCTCTTTTATTTTCCTTATATAGTTGTACGCATGTGACATCATACACTGTAGTAGTCTTCTCTTCCAGCAGTGACTGCGTAGATACTTAAAATATTCATAACTTTTGAACGGATTGTCCAATTTTCCTCAAACTTTCATTGATGTGTTCTACTAATATTGCTGCATTCTCTCAATCCTTATGTATATGAAGGTGGACTTGTTCTTTAACAAGGCGTAGGAAAAAAAATCATCATTTGCGAGCATCAATTATACATTATGTTGTATAATCCTAGGAAAAAAAATGTATAAAGCAAATACATAAAATGTTGTCAAAGTAGACTGAGGTACACTGGAATCGCGACACGATTTTTTTTCTCTCTCTGTTTGTGTAACCTCTGGATAGTGTTTGTCATTGTTTAGGGTGGGAATTATGTTGTGTATGCAAGCTACTGCGATTGTGCGATGATCCTCTAATATGGGGTATAGGGCAATTACCCCCTGGGCAATTACTCCGGACCCTTCCCCTGGCCCTAATCCTAATCCTAATTCTGAACCTAATCCTAACCCTAACCCAAACTCCTAACCCTAAACCTAACCCTTATCTTCACTCTAACCTTACCACTAACCAGTATTTAGCAGGGGGGGGGGGGGTAATTGCAGTCTAGGGGTAATTGCCCGGATACGTCTAATATGTGTTCCTCTCTCGTCTTTCTGGTGCTTTGTTTCATGTTATGGTTTGCTTGCTTCATGGTGGTGAGGTTTCTCTCCTCACTGGCTAAAATGGTCGGTTTTTCTTCCTGATGGATATATGAAATTACTCTTGCGCGAGTAGGATAAGTCCTGAGATTTTGTATTTAGTATTGTAAGTGTTTTTAATTTGTTTGATTGTTTTAGTTACTAATTGTTTGCTATCTGCTAGTTACTGCACCTTCTTCTTTTGCTGGTAGTGGTTGGTTGGGGGGGGGGGAGGGCGCAAAATCATAGTTATTTGAGGAGAGAAGACATTGAAAGCGAATCATAAGAGAAAGCTCTTCAGCAGAGCTTGCCGGGAATGGACTGCGGATCCAGTTGCACACTCCATTCCGAAAATGAGGAAAAACGGGTGGCAGAAGTTCACAAATCGATATCAAATCTGAACCCCTAGAATCCTATCCCTCGAAAAATTCTGCAGCCAGGTCCGGATCCGCGATGCGCAAACGTAAAAATGCGTGTATCACTTCGGGCACATAGTCAATTCTGGCTTCCAAACCAATCGCAGAGCTGAGTAAGAAGCATGCCCGTATTTGCCAGAGTGATTGCAGCGTGCTACATGCTTTCCCTTTATTTTGAGCAAGAAGAGAAAAAGTTAACCATGCTGCTATGCTATCCATACACTCACCTCCGAGTTAATCTCAGAGTTACCTATATCAGAGAGAGTTCGTTGGCTAGGGTAACACATCACGCGGATTCTGATTTGCAGACAACTGGGATTAACCCTATAAAGCCCAAGCTATTTTGATGCCTTCAAGGCCCAAGGGGGAGGCAAATTGTGCCCCCTTCTATAACTTCTTTATTATAATTATGATGTATCACCGTCATATTTAGCACATGGGTAGAACAACTCATACTCTACATGAAGCAACATTTGAAATTTCTCAAGATTACCCACTGAGGGCGCCATTATCAAAAATATAAAGAAATACATAGGAAATATGCTGACATCATGTTTTTCTTTATATTTCTTTATCCCGAGTATATTTGCTTTTCTTTTATTCCAATAATTGTCATATTTGCCACAAAGGAAAAGCAAGTCAATCTTTACTATGTGTTATGGTTGAAATTTGTCAAGGTCAACACACGGGGATGCTATTCATTACATTAAAAAATATATGAGACCTATGATGTATTGTTCGGGATAGTTACATAATCTATTGGCATCACATTTCATATTTCCATCATTTTGGAATTTTGAGTTTGAAAAAATTGATAATACGACGGACAAATGATACTGCAGGCAAAACTTGTGTGAAAATGACCTAAAATAAAAGGGTAGTCTTCAGAAAATGCTGAATTTTCAATGATTTCTATTATATCTATTGTTTGATGCCTACGTCATATAGAAATAAAGAAAAAAAAATAATAAGAAGACCATTACAGGGTAATTCACAACCATAACAACTTCACGTTTTGGTCTTTTGGCAAATTACATTCAAGAAGACCCCCATTTCATCCATTGCTATATGTTTAACTGAACAGAAAAACATGCAAAATCTGACAAACATGGTTGCCAGTATAGTGGTTTACCCCTATAGTCCACCCATAGAATACCCCTTGAAAATGCAGCCAGGTCCGGGTCCGCGATGCTCGCCGCGTGCAAACGTAAAAAGCGTGTATCACTTCGGGCACATAGTCAATTCAGGCTTCCATTCCAATAGCAGAATGGAGTAAGAAGCATGCCCGTATTTGCCAGAGTGATTGCTGCATGCGTTCCCTTTCCCTTTACTTTGAACACGGAGAGAAAAAGCGAACCATGCTGCTACGCTAATCCCTATCACCTCCGAGTTAATCTCAGAGTTACCTATCAGAGAGAGAGAGTTGGCTAGGGTAACACATCATGCGGATTCTGATGTGCAGACAGCTAGGATTAAAGGGTTTACTCGTGGTCACTTCTATAGTAAACAACAAACAAACAAACAACTAAAGTATTCTTGTCGAGACTATTATGTCATCTGCAGATCTGCAGTATGGACTGAACGCCTGTCCCCATATACGACCGCTCATCCCCTCCCCCCACCCCCACCCCCACCCCTCCCATCCCATCCCCTTTCTTTTCATCCTCCTCAGCCATTCCACTATTTGGGCGCCATCTACTCGAGGAAGATGTCAAGTGCGTGGGAGAAGGTGATTTAGAAGCTCAGTGTTTACAAAGCGATCATGTGCTATGCAGACCGGTACATGATTGATAGTGATCGACGTCCGAAACCGTTTTGAGTGCGCGCTCTTGCCATATAGATGAATTTAATAGATGGTGGCGATAACTTCGTGAAAAATGGCGGGTATGAATGTTTGTGGCCCAAAACGACGAGCTAATCACATTTTTTTTTCCTCCCACGAGTTTTAATGATAATATGCAAGTTGTGTTGCTAAACCTAAAGAATTGTGTAAACTTTCTCCAATGCGAGACGCGAGGGCCAAGACATTTAGGTATTCTCCCGTGAAGTGAAATAACGCTGCCGCTGTAACCTCCGACACATTTCGTTCAACGAGGGACGTTGCTAAAGATATACATTGATTATGTTGCAGATTGATCTGGAACTCGGTATTGCCATCACGTAGGGAAGTCATGATCATATATTCATTCAGCACACTAAAGATTCCTCTTTCCCGCTGCCTTCTCATCAAACACCTGTCAAATAAATACAGGTCGTGACATGACGTGGTTTTGATGTCGCCTCACGATTGCATATTCAAGCCATTTACAAAAAAAAAAATCAATGAAATGACAGTCACACCCCCCCCCCTCCCTCTTCTCTCTCGTCTTAAGTAATCGCAGATTTTAGCTCATATAGTTTCTGTGATACTTATGTCCCTGTTTCTTTCCAACTTTGAAATAATACTATCCGTTGTTTACAACTCTTTTCACACTTTAAAACTCACACAGGAGGTCATAAACCCCGAAGACATCTAAGAAGGGGGGGGGGGGGACTCCTCGTGCACCTGTATTGTATAATGTTTATATGTATACAAAATGTCTCACCATGTAATGTGTGGTAGCGCCAGCATTAAGCAAAGACAAAGACCAAATGTGAAAGGTAAAAACCGTTGAAAGGGTAATGGATTTATCTATAGCATCAGACTGACAAAAACAGAACATGAAAAAAAAAGCAAAGAAGTCGCCCATCATAAGTCTCTTTCTCGCAGCGCCCATTACAAATCACAACGTACCTTTTTTTTTCCTTCTGCTTTTTCTATCCAATTTATAAAGTTAAGTCGTAGTGGGCGAATGCACTAACCTGCAGAGATTATTTCCTCCCGTCAAATGCAGTTACCGTCAATTAGGCCTACTGTAAATGGTGAAAAACGTCCGCACCTCGGAGCATGAACAATGGGAGATATCTCTTCTTTATCATATTAACCTTTTCAGACTCACTGGGGGAGGGGGAGAGAAGGAACGAAGAGCGAGAAGATTTAAAAAAAAAGCAAAAGAAAAAGATTCTGAGCTTTGGTCATCGTTAGTAATCCAATCAAGGAAATGCTAGAAGATTGAGAAAATACCCAGTGTGTACCATATAGATAGCCTATACTACATATGACTTCACTAAAGATTCAAATCCTGCGCGAAAGCAAAATTGCTGAAATTTCTTCCCTTCATCGATATAAATTGCCCTCATTGACGTACTGCAGCATAATGCGAGTTGCTTGATTTCATGCTTTAGTCTTATATCCTATAAATATGAGAGAAATATAAGGAATAAGTAGATATATGCGACTTTACCAAGGATCCTAACCCCGGCTTCACCTAAGATTATAATCCTGCAAGAAGGCAAAATTGGTGAAATTTCTCCCTTCATCCATCATTGACGTACTGCAGGATAATTCGTGTTGCATGATTACATGCTTTATGGCTTATATCTTACAGTCTTATATTCTGTAGATATGAGGGAAACATAACGAGTAAGTAGATAAATATGCGACTTTACCAAGGCTACTAATCCTGCACGAAGGCAAAAAATTGTTAAAAATTTCTTCCCTACATACGTCCACATGAATTGCCTTCATTCACATATCATAGCATATTTATATGCGTCATACGTTTCCACGCTTTATACGTATATACATCGCGTGAATATGAGAGAAATGTGAAGAATAAGATGAAAGGCAGTACACTTGGCATTTCGCTTCGTCGTCGAAAACGCAGTTCAATTGTCACCTTGAGTAGGTCATCTGTGAGTGCCTTTTTGCGGTCGCAGGGATTGCATACCTTTTTCTCTTACGGGCGTTGTGAAAATGATAATGGTCCTCAAATAATAATAGTAATATACAGCATATAGTATATAACAGTGTAAAGAAGTAATATATAGTCATGTATGATATATATATATATGTATATATATATATATATATATATATATATATATATATATATATATATATATGTAGTCTACGGTTGTAGTTCGTTATTCCGAAAGTTCGTAGGTATACGCACCTTTTCATTTTCGGATTAACGAACATTCGTAATAATGAATATCACCCTACTCTGCTGCGCTGGAGATTCTTATCTCCTTGATCCCTTACGTTATGTTTACCAATAACATTTGCAAATATCAACACAAAAGACAGCAACATAATACTTTATTCCAAGAAACAGGCTAAATCTCTTCCATCAACATGGGGATCTGATGTGAAGTCTTAATCTTTCCAGGGAACAGACGCCTCATAATCGTACTCACAAAAATACACATTTCTTCCGTACTGTGTAGAAAGTGGATTGTGAAAATAATTTAATGAAATGTCTCCAAAGCTGGCCACGTTGATCTCCTCGGAAAGACTTTAAAAAAGAGGAAAACGAAAACAACATCAACCGGGAATCAGTTTCGTGTACAAATGGAATTTCCACTTTGTACTCAGACTTTCACATCGCGTGACCGAGGCGAAATGTGAAAACATGCCGGGTCACAAGACGAAGTAACATGAAAACTTTCACTCTCATATTCTTGTTTTTTTGTATTCGTAACTTTTAACTTTTTCATTTCACCGTTTTACCGTTTTATTATATCCATGTGCCAATCCTTTCTTTCACAGCTATAACTTGACTGATTAAAATGAGGTAAATTACAAAAGGTGATTTCAGAAGTGGAAATGGTTGTTGAGCTCCGAAAAGAGTGTTTACTTTTTTTTCTTTCATTGTTTACTACTGGTATACGATGTCCTGAGTGCAATTCCCAATGACACATATTGGATACTATGATGACATGATGAGACAAGTGATCATGATGAGAATAATGACAGCCATGACGTCAAAGATGACGACACTTTTTTTAGTTCCCATTTCTGTTTTGGGGTTTACCTTCTTCAGTGTAGACAGTATATTCCCATAGCGTCCTGCCATCGTTATAATACCAGCACCACCACCGCCTTGATCATGTCTATCAAGATGAACGGGATAGCCGGAGGTGCATACGCACCGACCAGACATCGAACCCAGAATCTACCGAGAGAGAGGTCAGTCTATAATCCGCTACACCAGAGACTTCACATTCGTAGACAAATTTCTTACGAGAAGAAATTTGCAGAGTAGAAGCAACAGAAGCATATTTGTATTAAAGGAAGTGAAAGTAAAAAACAAAACAAAACATCAGAATGGACTTCTCATTAATAGTATTGGGCTTTACAAGTTTTAAAAATCCCCACGTCAAGGAAAGAAAGGGCCTTAAGAATTGACTGAACAACAAAAGAAGAAGAAGAAAAAAAAAGAAGAAACATAATGTGCATCGTTGAAACGGACTTCTTCATCAAAACCTGGCGCCGATGCTGGCAAGGTTTGAAAGCTGTCTTCTGCTTGTTTGTCTGTTTCCTTATTAAGCATTTTGTACGGCTACAAGGACTTGGATACCTCTAAACTTACCATCCGAACATCTTTCGCGATTGGTTTCCGTCGAAACCCCACTGCCCACAATACGCCTTGCAAAGCTTTCACCTCGGATGCTAATTTTCTCGATTTCTATCAGAAACTGAGCCCGAGTAGCCGTCGCGATGCGCAGTCTCAATGTCAAAACGAGTATTGATTTCGCTCGTGGTTCCGTCATAAGATCGCTTTTTCGTGCCTGGCTGGTTACAGCCACTGCTCGCCGGTCCTGGTAATTATCGGTAACTGGGAGATGGGATGAACGGTGTGGGTGCGCCTCCGATTCTCTACGGATTCTAATTACTCTACGGATACCTGCCATTTGGAAATATCTCTCTTTTCCAAGATTCCTTCAGTAGTATTCTTACTTGCATAGGTATATGACATAACAAATATAGCATTACTTTTTTTCTTCGTAACTATATATTCATATATATATATATGTGTGTGTGTGTGTGTGTGTGTGTGTGTGTGTGTGTGTGTGTGTGTCTGTCTGTCTGTCTGTCTGTCTGTCTGGTTGTCTCTGTGCGTCTGTGAGTGTGTGCCTGTGTGTCTTATCTAATATTTGATCTCTTTTGTCAATTTCAAACGTGATTTATGGTTACCGACGGACAGCGTTTACATATTAAGACGCCCTTGAATAACAATCATGTCGCCAAGAAAACTATCATCAGAACGTAGAGCCGACTCCACAAGAGGACAATAAACATAACAAAACAAAACAAAACAAAACAAAACAAAACAAAACAAAGCAAAACAAAAAAATCCTACTGTGACCAAGACATCAAGCTAGCTCTTCGTGCCTGTATGATTGAGCTTCCGGGCTTCTTGTACGACCACGGAGAACAGTGAACCCGTAGGTCGTCAGGTCGTAGGAACCCATTTTCCTATACGACCAAAGATGATGTTAAAACTGCGCGTAAGTAACTTATGATATTCTTTTTTCTCTCTCCCTCTTCCACCCTCCCTCCCCCTCTCTCTCTGACCCCCTCCCTTCACACACACACGCACACACACACACACACACACACACACACACACACACACACACACACACACACACACACACTCCCTCTCCCCATTCTCTTTACGTTATGTGCATCGTCCAGAAAAAGCACGTACTATAGACTACTTTTGAAAGAGCTTTGAATTCTATGAACGAGCCACAAATGGAATAAAAAACTTTTACAACAAAGTCCTGCCATCGGATAACTTCATATTATATAAATAGCATATTATATACCTCCCCTTCAGATGGTATAGATATTTCATCAACTTCTCGTTGTTCTGTTTAGTTCATTAAGTTTTTAATGTTTTTTTCGTTATCACGTTTCTTCACGTGTCTTCTGTGCATGAAACCCTTCAATACACTGACAAAACTGAGCAGCCAGCAAGGTATCGTCGGGCTCTCCAGACCTGTGGGTCTTTTTTTTTCTCACGTTGGTTCCATGTCATTACTTTAATGCCTATAAACGATTATCCCAAAAGAGGAAGATTTTCTATTACTCTCATTAACCTTAAAAACTCCCCGCAAAAAAAAAGAAAGCTTCTCACTATTTAGTCCTCAGTTCGATATGAAATATAGAAAAAGTTGAATGAGAACCTTCAAGCTATTAAAATGATGGGGTCCTTGAAGAGATGCCCATTACAGGACAGAAAATAGAAGTCAGCTTTCTCTTTCATAATTATCAGGGCATTTACCCCTGAGGAAAATCCCCCCCCCCCCCCCCTGCTAAATACTGGTTAAAGGTTAGAGTATGGGGTAAGGTTTAGAGTAAGAGTTTGGGTTAGGGTGAAGATTAGGTTCTGGATTAGGTTCTGGATTAGGATTAGGATTAGATTCTGGATTAAGATTAGGGCTAGGGGAATGGTCCGGGGAAATTGCCCAGGGGGTAATTGCCCTAGATGCCCTGTCATATCATTATGAGTCTTAATGGTCGCACGCCTGTTGAAGTGCAGATACCTTCCTTCTTAGGTCGCTCGTGTGAGAACTGTGTTATGAGAAAAAAGACATTAGCATAACAATTATATTACAATAATTATGGTGAAGCGTGCTATACATAAAAGTGTCCATAGCCATTTAGTATGCATTTAAAGATTATGCAAATAGAGTGTATACAATGTATTTATGATTTCGGCAACTTTGGTTCCAAGGGTTTGTCGTCCATCGGAGAAATGCTAAACCTGGTAAAGTCCTTTAATATGAAGTATAAGAGAGAAAAAGAGACAGATACAGAGACAGAGGTATAAAGAGAGAGACAGAGGTATAAAGAGAGAGAGAGAGATAGAGAGAGAGAGAGAGAGAGAGAGAGAGAGAGAGATAACGCACGGAGAAAGAAAGAAGAGAATGAGAAGAGAGATGGAGGGGAAAGATTATGACACAACAAGATGGAATTTTATGGTGACTAACAACTTCGGTAAAGAGACCGTTTTAAGGATTTATGGACTTCAAATTACCTTGTCATTTCTCAACATACTCAACGAATTACAAAACGCTTATGACGCGTCACCCTCAGCCTGTGGATAGACAGACAGACAGACAGACAGACAGACACACACATATATATACACACACAGAAATGTACAGTGTATGTTTAATATATATATATATATAGACCTGTATATGCAAGGACAGTTATAATATAATGATAATAATAATGATAATAATAACATATATATATATATATATATATATATATTATATATATATATATATATATATATATAGAGAGAGAGAGAGAGAGAGAGAGAGAGAGAGAGAGAGATGCCTTGTCATCAACCCAATGAAATGACACAGACAGTCTGAGTGGATTATATGCTGATCTCAAGCACACAGCGCCCTTGACAAGTTACATCCGACAGCGTCAGAATACCAAGATATGCTTGACAGAGGGATAACTTCGAAATGCTCTGTGGGGAAAAAATTCATTCTGCGGGCAATTTCGCGACAATTGGCGAGAAAGTTAAAGAATCCACAATTTCTCAAGCAGAAATTCTAGGGGAAAAGCAAACCGGAAAGGACGGAACTGTTTCAATAACTAGCGGTCTTCTGAATAACGAAAAAGCGCCGAGTAGCTAAATTTGTGACTCAATGTTGTTCATTAGCATTTGGGAAACCACGGGGCTTAGAGAAAAAAAACAGAATGAACTAAACCGCACCTCCACGAAACACAAACATGTGGTTTGCCTAGGAAGCAACGTCTATCTACTCATCAATAGGGATGTACTCAACACTTGTGTAAAAGGATGAGTAGGGAGACACTTTTAATTTTGCACTCTACACGTGTGGGGAATTCATGTAATAAAGTCGAAGAACTTCAATTGGAGGAGAGTTGGTGACGTAATAGAGACGCAGAAGGCACGTGACTTATTAGAGACGTAGAAGGTACTCGGGCCTTCCTTTTTATAAACCACATACTCCACACACCTACACACACATTATATGTTTTGTACCGCAAATCAAAGTCGTGACTTACTATGCCACAAGAAGTTCGATTTATTTGATGGTGTGTATCATGTTTATTCATTTTCCGTGAACTTCCGTTTCTTTCTTCTTTTTTTTTTTTTTTTGGGGGGGGGGGGGAGTAGTGTCATTGTTTCTGTGCACCATGTCATGTTATTTATTCATTTTCCCTAAATTTTTGCATCTTTCTAAAGGGGGGGGGGTGGCGTTATTGAATCTATGCACCTTGTAACAGGCAAACAATAGTAACATTTTCAGGCTCATCCTAAGTAAAATTACAGTACGTCCTGTTTGTTAACCAACCACATCTGACCTAATCCCTTTAAATCTTGCCGGCTTTGAGAACTGCACATGCGCAGTCAGTTAGGAATTCCAAAGCATTCCATCTTTTTCATGTTTTCCCAATATTTACGATACGATGCTTCATTTTATAAGCACATCTTCTTTGTACTGGGGCCGGTAATTGGGGGAAGTCTTTAAAAAATGGATGCAAGTGTAAGTGATAAAAGGCGACTGCTGTTGAGGACCCGACAAATAAATCATCATTCACATGTCCTCCTGCATTTGAGGGTGTTGCTGTGGCAACGGCCTGATGATGATGATTATACCCATGATGGTCTTATTTATCCGGGGTAGCCCCTGCCACGTTTTCCCCGACTCTACCGGAGGTTCCTTCCACTGACATTCCTCTCGCATCCCCAGACCCCGTACATACAGCTGGGTTGGAGATGGCATTTTAAATTTGTAAAACAATCTTGTTCATGGACGTAGGCACTTGGCGGGACTCGAACTCGGGACCTCGTTTGAAAGTCAAGAGTCTTGCCCACAAACCACACCGCCCCCATTGATAGATAGATAAAAGAAACCCACTTCATCTGCCGGGCGCCAAGAGACCAGTCCACCAGCTATCGACAAGAATAGCAATGAACTCTTGAAATGTCATCCTTACTTTACTGAGCTCGCAAGTGGTTTGAGAGGACGTGTTGAGAGGATGTGGGCATCGGTCATACATACCATGGAGGTAACATACATTTAAGAACCTAGTTTGTATTCGTTATTCAGTACTGTGGCTGACTGTTTTGATAAGTTTCAAGAATAAAAACGTCAGAGTGGACGAACCATTTGTCTACATCCTTCTTTGTGTTTCAAAACTTTAGATGTAGATAAAAAAAGACCCACCCTTTACAAGTAACAGAACAGAAAGCCCACCAAACTAAACAAAGTCAAATACACTCTCACGCACTCACATTACGCCTAGCGGAAGATGGCCAATGCGACTCTTGTGGGTGTTTTTAGTCTGGCTTCCAGACCGTCTGCTCGCACTAACTCCCTTCTCAGAATATTAACGCCCTTTAACGACAAAGTAGCAGCTGGATGATCGTGCAGACGTCGCGGAGAATGCATTTTGTTTTTAAAGAGTACGGTAGGCAAAGGGTCTGGAAACCAGACTAGTGTGATTTTGTGATTTCATGGGGTCATAATGTATACATTCTGTTATCATTATGTTCAGTACACCTATTGTGATGTTGGCTCGATCGGTGACTTTGATTAGGCAAGTTTTGTTGACTGGCCTGTATAGCTAAAAGGTTGTAAGCATGGCCCCTTACCCATCGAGAAGACCAAAATAAGAAGACATATTGATTTGTTGCAATAAAATGTGGAAAAGGAAGTTGATTAGCAAGAGAAGAGGATGCCGAGGGATAGAGGATGAGGGAAAGACGAAAGTATAAATACATCGCGTTGGAGGATAGACTGACGGACCACTTGGCGAAGCAAGTGACAGCTAACTTTAGTTTTCGTGGAAATTATCGGCTTACTTCGATGAGACACTGTATCAATCTCCACCTAGCCAATCCCATCGACTTTCCGTAAACTTGAGCATCTACCTTGTCTTGATTTCAGAACCATTATTTCTCTGTCTTTTTCTTTTTTCCAATAGTTACGTTACGCATAGAGGTTTAGACATTATACATTGATTTATGGAGATAGCGTATACAAATCTTGATTAATTGCACCTGTTTACGAAGAGTTGGAAAAGACCTTAATACAGCCTCTCAGTTGCGATCGATAAAAAGAAAAGAATGTTTTCCCTGTTTCAAAGACTATCTCAATGGAGTTACGTGGCAGATTTTGTCCCTGTATCGATTCTGCTCCACTCCCCTAGCATCAGGCAGAGTTCCCGTAATGGAATTGGTGTCTTCGGCTGTCCATGAGATGAGACTTCTTGCATATTTAGTCCTGTTCTCTTTCTCTTCTGTTTTTTAAAGACCGCTTTCACTGAGCAACAGAATGCCACTAAAGCGTCCTCATCGCACGAACGCCATTCATCAGTCGCCGAAGGTTACGACACAGGCGCGGCACTCTTAGGTTGTCGAAAGCTATGCAAGCGATTTCTCCATGATGAAGTGGCACGGATTATTTACCACTTTGTGTAGCCAGTGTCTCCCAGGCAACACGACATCGAAGCCGGGTCGGCATCGAAGAAGATGCGGTTTCCATGACTTTGAGACTGGAGGTCTCAATGAGAGAGACGATAGGTGATGACGGGTGCCAGGCGGGACGTGATTTGCTTACATATTACCGGGTTAGCACGGACCACAAACACCACGGCAGATCCGTAACCCGAGCGCCCTATGACCTTTATGCTTCTAGTTCACGATTTCTGGCTAGAAGTCTTTAGGTCTCAATGTCATCTTTCTCTTCTCTACAAATTTGTTGGTCTTCTTTTTAATCCTGTCGGGCCTCATAAATGTCTATCTTTATATTTGAAGATCCGATGTAGCAAATTAGTGAGCACTGAGATTTTTGTCGCTTTAAGTCCGCGCTCCGCACACGCTTCCACGTGAACAATATATCCTAAGTAAACTTGATTCGCACGCGAGATGGCGTTCTCCAGCAGTGAGCCTCATTCCGATTTACCCTTCTCCGTCAATGATGCGTGAGGCATTTAATCCAATTCTAATTTTGACAATTAAAGCGAGTGCGGGGAACCAACGTTAGATTTCCCCCTTCCTCAGTTTTTCCTTAATTCACCTTCCACTCGTTTTTTCACGTTCTAAATGTCGAAACATTTTGCTGCTGGTAATAGACTTAAGAGGATGTCGCCAATTCATCGTCGTAGTTTTATAAAAGTTAATGTTTTGCATCAATGAATCTCATTTATTATGAGGAGACTGTCAGTACTTAATCTGCTTTGCGATAGTTTGTACCAACAGAGAAACAAACTTTGCTGCAAGCAGTGATAAAACTTCTGTGAATGTTTGTCATGACGCTTCTATACTCAAACTGGGGTTTCATCTATAAGTCCCCTCATCATGTTTTGCCCCATAATATGAAGTGTGCCTTTGGCTGTCACATTGTGTATGCCTCCTTTAACGTTAGTGTGACGGCACGATGGCACACAGCGCGCGTACTGAAAAGACGAAGTAATGCTGTTAAGCCTCTGCTCTGTGCGGGAGAAATCCGCCACATCACTCCCAGACATGCGGTAATATCGATTTGCCCACCCGCGCTCTCTTCCCTGGCCCGCATCTCATCATTGGAAGGCATACTACAGCCCGCTGAAAGGCTCACTCAAATAAATCATATGGATTTCAAGCAAATAATCCCGGAAGAACGGGGAGGATCAAACGTTGATGACAGCCTCGCCTTTGTGGGCAGCCCAAATGTTCGCCGGTGCTGACAAGGCGGGACGATAATGTTTTGCCATCTCCGGGAGACTCCGGCACTTCTCACCGCCACCGATCCCCATCTCCAAACACGAAGCCTTTCAAACTACCACGCAGAGTATTTGTATTTATTGGGTTACCACTCACAAGAGACCCAAAGGTGGCGTATATTGAAATGTCACTGCTCAGTTCCCGGGGACTCTTCAGCCCCAAATTCTGGACAAAATAATCGTTACCCCCTACCCCCCCCCCCCCCATTCTCTGACACGTATCCTGTCTCACCTACTTCTTGGATCGTCCAACTGGGAGATTCCTTCTTCAATATTTTTGGAGCCGTCGTCACCTGAGAATACGTTTGCAATGTAAGGACAAAATACTGAAATCGTCTTTCTGTCTGTTCATTCTGGAATTACTCGATAAAGAGGATTTGTCAGTGCCGAATTTGCATTTCATGGCAAACTGCAGCGCAGAAAGTCAAAGCAAAACGCACCCCTTCGACGAACAATATTGGCTACAGCTCACTCTTCCGAAGGTTCGTTAATCGCAAAATGAGATTACGTTCGTTATTCCGCAGGTTCGTTAGTCCGAAAATGAAAAAAAAAAAGGGGGGATGTAATTCAGATGGTTCGTTTGATAAAGCACATTTCTTTTCTTTTCCGGATTAACGAACCTTTGAAAAAACAGACCTTATTTCATTTTCTGATTAACGAATTTTTGGAATAATTAATATTATTTCATTTCGGGTTAACGAACATCTAGATATAGGGAATTAGTGTGTTTCGGAATAACGAACTTACGGAATGAGGAATCTTATCTAATTTTCGAACTAGCGAACCTTCAGAATAACGAAAATCACCCAGCAATAATTACGTACATAATTATGCACACTTTATATTAATTATGATAGACAGAAGAACAAGATTGAAAATGAAGGAGAAAATGGGAATTACGCAGAAATTCGAATCTGAGACCTTCTGATTTCTAGACCAGTGCTCTTACCGACTGAGCTAAGGAAAGCCCTATAGTGCCGTGTTCGTTTATGAAACTTCTTAATGTTCATATTCATATCATTCATCTTTTAGATACAATAAGATGCATCACTTCGGTGATCCCTCGCTTTTATCCCTAGGTTGATTTCAATCTTTCGGGTATGTATCAGGTTCATGATAGTTTTGACCACTTTCAGGGATGAAACACAATACATTAGGGCCTTCCGTAGCTCAGTTAGTAAGAATACCGGTCTTGCAATCAGAGCTCTAGGGTTCGAATCACGAGGGAATCACATTTTTATATTCTTTGATCATTGTCATTCATTGAAGCAGAACTGCGCAAATCGCATTTTACTTGGGCGTAAAATAACAGAAAGTTATAAAGTAGGTTTATCGGGAAAGAAGAATGTTCACTGGGATCGGTCATAGAAAAAGAAGGTTCTGCTTGTCTTATGAAGACCCGAGAGATGACAAAGCACCAAAATAACTTGTTCAATGACACCATCCAATCTAACGTTAAAGTATCCATACCCTTACTGCACGTTGGGACATCCCCAAACACGATTTCAGTGAGATGAATGATGTGATAATGCCTGACACTGCTATTTATTATCCATGAAAGCAAACAAGAGTTACGTATGATACAACCTGTCCACCTTCCATCAAATACACTCTCATTTAGACTGACGATCTCATCAACTTGCTTATGCACGCCACAAATAGCTTGGGCCGCTGTACCATCCGTTCAACCCAGAGTTATCACTAAATCATTATCACAAGCAGGTTGAATCGAAGACTTAAAGGAGACCCCCGGATGATTTTCAGATTTTTACATTACTAGACAGGTGAACAACCATAAATTAGTTATACTGAGGACAGAGTTTCAGAATCTATGATGATTGGGCAGAAGAATAAGAATATTTTCAAAATTTATAACAAAGTGCAATGAACAAGGATGATGACATAGCAGCCTCACCATAAGAATGCATGAGTTGGGGCTCAAGGAAGCAGAACAAAAGAAGAAGGCATGCATAGATTATACACAGGTGAAGTCGCAAGCAAGTGGTATTGTAATGGAATTACACTGCTACATTTCTGAAATATGTAAGCCTCCTATTTCATCATCCTTGTTCAGTGTAATTTCTTTTAAAGTTTTTCAAGGTATTGTTTCTTTTCTCAAGAGCCATAAATTCCACAAATCTATACATGGAGTTTTCAGTTTATGTACTACATGATGTGAAATTATGAAAATCATCTGGAATGCCCCTTTAATACTTCATCAAGTGTGCCTTTGGCGTCTTTCTGGAAGAAGTGGCGTTATTTTATCGTCTTTTGCATGCTCTCATTCCTTTTGTGGACGCAGGTGTGATTTTAGTCACATTCCATACATTCTCATTCCCGCAGGCTTGTGTTTGTGTTTTCGTGGTGATTATTTTTTAAACCATGTTTTCCCATTGTTTTGCAGTTGAACCTTAGAATTGTGAACTACTTTCAAAGTCAAATATATGAAAAAAAGACTGGCTGGGCAAAAAGTATGTACCAAGAATTATGTCAAGTTTTCCCTCGGGTATGTGCTTGCGTTTTTGTAGTGATCATGTGTATGTATATTGTGTTTTTTCTGGTATTTTGCAGATGAACTTGAGAAGAGCGAACTAGATTTAAAGTAGTATATGACAGAAAATGTAGCCTTTGGAAAAAATATTAAAGAATACATACATACGAAGAATTATGTCAAGTAAGTCACGCATTAAAGATCGTTTCATTATTTTCAAACAAAACTTATCAAAATTGCCTTTGCGAAGTCCGCCAAGTCGTTTGAATGCAACTATCATGCTTATAAAGACACACATACACACCAAAAAAAAAAGTTAAAAGGGTGCTGAAATATCACCGCACGTTTTCCAGTGAAAGGAGAGCTTTCGGCACCACGTGACTACCCTTTATATCAGTGGGGGCGCTGGCAGCAACCCTGCACTAAATCTTCGAGGGACCTCACACACACACACACACACACACAGACACACACACACACACACACACACAGACACACACACACACACACACACACACATACAAAACCTTCCATGCGCACGCACACAGAGACAAGGTTAATACTGAAGCATATTTCACTTGCTGCAGTTCCATGGTTCCAACGACCAATTTACAGAGTCCGGCGTCTGACCTCTTCTTAGCTTGACCGCTGGTGTTGTCGTTATTGATTTGTGTCCAGCGTTTTGCAAAGTGGACATTGACGAGCTGCTAATGATTGGTCAATATGCAGACTTCAGGGGCATCAATCTTGCCTTCATAAACAGCCCGAAGGACAAAACTGTCATGGTATGTTATATTAGATGCATCAGGCTTTATATTTGAATTGATGAATACAGAGGCCGTCCACCAGTCAAGTGGTATAATCAAATAACCAAGATAATCATATTAGAAAGGATTAGTTTTCTATTCATTCTTCCGTCCATCCATCACTTCTCTATCTCCCTCTCTCTCCCTCTCTCTCTCTCTCTCTCTCTCTCTCTCTCTATATATATATATATATATATATATATATATATATATATATTTATATATATTATTGTATATAATGCTTATACATAAATAAATAAATAAATATATATATATATACATATATATATATATGCGTGTTCGTGTATATTATGTGTGCGTCTGTTTGTGTGTGTTTGGCTGGGTGGCGTTTGTCTGTTTATTCTTTCGACGTTATAAGCTGAACATATCGATCTCTATACAGAGAAAACAGAGAATTTATATGTTATATTCTGCATCAGTATATGCACTGAAAAACACCGGCAGAGAGAGAGAGATGGGGGAGGGGGAGGGAGAGACAGAGATAAAAAAAGAAAACCCTACATTCTCCGTTGTCCTCTCCATTGACTCTCTGTTGAAAATGATAATCACTGATATTGGCAACATAATGATTAATCCTGGCTGGGTCTCGAACCAGGTTCTCACAGTATGTCCTTCCTGTTTCTCAGCACGTTGGATCAAAACCAAGACGCACAAGATTCGATTCTATCGTGATAATCGCACGCTTTATAAATATCATTGTATATCAATTGCTATTTTTTACATAAATGTTTAGAACTACCTGAAATAAAAACACTACCAGTGATGATTACAAATTTGTCATTAACGTCAACGCTTCCAACGTAATAAAAAGGAAAAGATTGTACAGGTTGTTTACATCGTTTTTACTATCTTATCTACAGACGCAATTTCTGTGATACGCCATTTTTGCTTATTATCACCATTATCATCTTCATCATCGCCATCATCATCATCATCACTACCACTATTGCCCCACTGCATCATCATCATCATCCGTAACGATTCAGCTCAGTGTGCAAAATAAAAAGGCCAGTATTCCTTTCCCAGGCCAAACACGCAAAATTGGAAGGATGCTTTGCAAAATTCCATGCATTGGAAATGCTCATAAATATCATTTTTCCTCGAAACGGCATATCATTCATAGAGCCTTTTTCTGACACCCGTCGCCAAAGGTTGTCTAAGAGTTATTTCATTCCTCCGCGCGCTGGGTCAGATTCTATTTTACTTTGCTAATTGTTGTAATTGGTCCCTGTGATTTCCAGTGGGGATCGCTCATCGATCACTCTCAGCTGAAATGACTGTCGAAACGACCAAACATCTTTCAGTCTCTCCCCCCCCCCTTCTCTTTCTCTCTGTCTTTGTGACGTCTCCGATTTGTCAAAAACGGACAAGAGGGAGCGCTGCTCATTGACAAAAAAAGGTAAAATGATATCTTGCCCTAACGAAAAAATTAGAAAAGTGACCTTAGTGTCAAAAAGAATTCCTATTCTTCTTGTGGAATGCTGCTGACTTGTGTGGCAGGTTACATCACCTGTATTTGCTGTCATTTTTTGCAACAACTCCTAAGGCATAAGAACACACATACACACACACACACACACACACACACACACACACACACACACACACACACACACACACACACACACACACACATACACACACACACACACACACACACACACACATACACACACACATGATAGAGCATACCCTATGCGCGGGCGTAATTCTTTCTCTCATTCTCCATCTCTCTCTCTCTCTCTATTTCTCTTCGATCGTACCTACTACACGTATTTGTACATCATGTTTGATATAGGCCTGCAGCTTTCCATATCTTCGTAATGATATTCAATCAGGGGAACAACGTGTAGCTTTATTTTTGGACGGACTATCACTCAGCAAAAACCTTAAAAAAATGCGTCCAAACGAAACATTTTGATAATGTTGCGATTTAGAATGACTATTTTGTATTTCTATTGAACGATGGCGATATTGAATTACACTTGTATCTATTCTTACTTTTGCATGCACTAAGCACTATCCTTGGTGCGAAAATATCAAGATGGTATATGAAGATTCTATATATATCTATCTATGTTAAGATATAATAATATCTATATCAAGATGGTATTCAGACCTCAGATGCGGTTGAAATTCTACAGCAGTAACGTTAGCTAAAGACAGTTAAAAGGAACCAGGGTTCACTAGTTACAATGTCTTAAAGCTTTGATAACTTCCCACCAGCAATCACGATCATGCATTTCGATTTGCTTTTGTTTTTTCTCTGTGGAAGTCAAACTCAATGCATACTGTTGGAGATGGGTTTTGGCGTATAAGATGCAGCTTGCTAACGACATGTGAAATTAGTTTTCAAATTCAAAAAATACTAGAGAGCAAACAACAGGCACACGAGGAAGATGACGATAATCAATTATCATTGATTCCTTTGCCTCTTGTTAGAGGTCACCGTCTTTCTGCAAAGCGCTGCAAATGGCATTTTCTTGATCTTCAGCGATGAAATCTCATGACTTATGTTAAGATTACAAGATGAAAGATTATGAGCTGTAAGATTTATTTTCACCCGCCATTTATGATAGCGCATATCCTCATCGAATTGTCAGCTTAGATTTGCATTTACAGACATCATTTTCTTAAGTTCGACCAGCTTTATTACGTTACAGACGCTAACCCCTTCAAAAATGAAACAAACAACCCTGTACAGACCCTGCACTAAGACTTGTCGTGTCTCTCTGGATGTAAACAGAAATGTCAGAGCTTAATTCTTGAACGATATATCTAATGGATAGGGAATAGCGTTTGGGACAAACAACAAAGAAACATTATCAGCGACATTTTAGAGATTCTTTTCGAAAGAGGCATATAGACTTAGTCCTTTCATCTTCTTTCTTCCTTTGCGAGCGTAAGGCGCGACTTGTCATTACAGGACCGAACTGCAGATAAATGTCCTCATCAAGGGTGAGATGGGGATACTGACTTATTGTGTAGGATTATATGACGCACGGAAACCGGTGAAGGCTTTGATTTCATTGTTATCCGAACCGTTACATTAAGAGAGGGCAAGCGAAAATGACTCAACTTTCGCATCAGGCTGATAACAGGCACGAGATATCACTGTCTTCGAGATATCAAATGTTGTTTTTTGTTTTGTTTTGTATCTCGGAGCTCCTTTTTGATTCGAGTGCGCCTTTTCCTTTATTATATCCTTCATTTCACAAGGTAACATTACTGAAGGACGATTGGATCGATTGCACATTCGCAGATAAAAGCATCTGTCTCAAGTTATGCATCGATGTATTCATCATACTGCCCCTCCGCATTTGAATGATCTTTTTACAGTACATCAATCATATTATTCCTCAAGGTCGAGCGAGTCGCAATCAAACATGATACGCCCCAAAACGGATTATGGTAAAAGATGTTTCTTATACAAAGGTGCTTCTTTATGGAATAACTTAGTTCGACGTGTCCAACTTCATATTTCCATATATACATAAAAAACAAACAACTACGTGAATATATGAAATAGTTTTGAATGCATGAAAAACAGCCTTTGGTTGACGAGGGTGGTCCACACCGTGAGTGGAAAATAAAAAAGAAATGAATAGAAATTGTATTGATTTGAATGTATTTTGTCACATTCCCACTTATCCATTGATAGACTGTATTAATCATTTCTTATCGGCAGGGTGATGGGACTTTAGTAGAGGCAGACGATTAGTTAGTAATCAAAACCACTGCTTGTTATGATATGTTGTTGAGGTGGGTGACGATAATGAGTCGCTCTGTACGACACTGCCGGCATATATCATTTGCATTTAGAAAATAATTTTCCAGTCCCTCTTCTTGTCACTGCTTTAGAACTACCGCCTATGAACTGTAGGAAAAGAAAAGAAAAGATGAATTATCCTGCCACGTGCGAGATTTTTTTTTTTTTTTTTGTACGCTGAGAACAAAAGGAACAAGCAAATGTTTTGGAAGTGCTTTTGCAATGAAGAGGCTGTATAAAACGCCAACAAACAGACCAAACCGCCACACATGTGCAGGTAATAATCATAAATAGCTCTTGATGTTGCCAGCTGCTCTCTTATCTTGCTGTCATCCATCTTGACTGAACAAGTTCTTACGTTATTAGGGAAGGATAAATTGGCACTCCGCCTCATCGTCATAACACTGCAAGCCTGGCCGTAACGAAATCGGCAGTGACCGCCGAGAGCACTGGCCCTGTGCAGAAGGTCAAGAATCTAGCGCCATGCCCGACGGAATTAATTTCACGCAGTCCCCGTGGGGCCCCCTTGTCTATGTTTTCATCCTCTCCCGAGGGAAACGAGATCCGGCGCGAACTCGATTCCCAAGTTCAGAAGTGTTTTCACAGAAGGTCCTCGAGAAACTTGGCTTTGCGCAGGAGTTAACGTAACTGTCTTGTTCGCTCAAATCTCCCTAATTAAGCAGCAGACGAGAGGCAGTGATGGAAATGAATGACAGTTGACTCGCTAACCAAGTTCATGTCACCTTTACTCGGTATCTGCTTATATTGGACTCTTTCAGAACTTCTCTTGATAAAAATCGTCCAACTGATCAGCATGATCTCCCATGATTAACTTCAAAGAAATGAATCAAGACTAAAAAGAAATAGAAAATATTGTTGTTTACATCTGTAGTCAGTGGGCATTCTTTCTTTGTTATGAAAAAGGAATGATATTCATGTATAAGAAATTGGTTTTTCTCCCGCTTGGACAGGTTATTAGCTTTTCTACGCTTTAATACAAGCATCACTTTATAGCACTTCCAGAGTCTAGTTTTTAGAGCACTAATCTCATGGATGCCAGTCATGACAAACATGTCATTCCTATCAAAAGGCAAGACACATATGCATATAATATATAGTAAACAGTTTAAAACAAAATATGATATTGGTCGAATTGGCATTATTATCATTATCAACGACATCCACTGATTTCTTTGTCATTCTTACATGGGGTGTCCCGCATAAGATAAATAGTATGTCATAAATTAATGTTATGATTACATTTTATTTACATAGTACATTTTCTCACATGCAATATTCTAGCCAACACTCACCTCGGCCTTTGGCAGCAGAAAAACAAAAACAAAAACCTAAACTGTACTAGGGTTGATTGTGCATTTATCGTGCATATAATCTAGTATGGTGCTTTAGGGATCATGTACTATTTATATAGTATACTGCACACGAAATGTATAGAGGTATGTTATATACTTGTACTGTATGTATGTGTGTATGTATATATGTATGTATGTATTGAAATATAAACAAGCATATATATATATATATATATATATATATATATGTACATAATTATATGTCCATTAAGCGTGTGTGTGTGCTGTAGCGTTTATTATTGTATGCGGAGAAATATTGTTCCCCCCCCCCCAAAAAAAAAAAAAAAATGCAGTCACTGTGAAGAAATCAGTATTAGATGTGAACACATGGGCAGGGCTGCAGCCGAGGGTGTTGGCATTATCACAGTCTATGAGCCGTACAGCTCCTGCGCTTACCTGTCACGTAGCACGGGCTGCTTCATCTTCAACCCATGTGCCCACTTATCCCACTTCTTCCATTCGTTCCCAGGTCATTGCGCCTGTGCCTGTATTACAGAAAAGAAAAAAAAATCGGCAAAAAGATAGAAAGAAAGAAAAAAAAAACCTCCAAAAGCCAAAAAATCTTAAATTGCAATGCAAAGCGCTCGCCTCGTGTGGGTGCCTCGTGCGCCGGGGACGGGTTGTGACGCCAGGGGCTTTACAGTAAAGGCATACTGAGTCTTTCGCGGAGGAGCGAGTGATACAATTACTAAATAACTCGTAGTGACGTCAACGATTCTACATTTTAACGCATCGGCGATCGATATCTCCGCTTCTTCTATTTTTTCTAATCTTATTCCTCTTTGTTTGTTTTGTTTAATCTCATCGTTGTTATTACATTCAGACAGAAGAGAAATAAGGAGGCTTAGTTTGCACACACACACACACGCACACACATACACACAAACACAAAGGGTTTGATTGAGAAACGGGGTAAGCGCAATCTTAAAGCATTTTAAGCAAGTAAGTCTAGTAATACTTCATTTGTTACATGTATATCAAAGAATGTCCTTGAAATTATAATTGAAAATAGCTCATAGTTACGTTTGCCATTTTTTTCAAATATCTCAAATAAATCAACACGATGGAATTAGCTCGTTTTGCATTCAAAGTCTTCATATATATATATATATATATATATATATATGGTCGACACTATATATATATATATATATATATATATATATATATATATATATATATATATGGTCGAGACAATGTAATGATGGCAAAAGATGTTGCATGAAGCCGGCTGGCGAGAAGCTTTCGACCTTGGTCTTCTGCCGCTTTATTGTCTGTTTATGATATGAAATAGATGTTTTGAGCATGACATATCATATTATGGAGTAATGAATATGATACATCAAATACGAGCTCAGCATGAGTTAACAGCTTCATAGCATACTTGGCAACATATTTGGCGTACGGTACGAGTATCAGGTATATATATATATATATATATATATATATATATATATATATATATATACATATATATATATATATACATATACAGATATATATATACAGATATATATATATACATATATATATGTATATATATATATATATATAGAGAGAGAGAGAGAGAGATGGAGAGAGGAGGGAGAGAGGAGAGATACATATATATATATATAGAAAGAGAGAGAGAGAGAGAGAGATGGAGAGAGGGAGGGAGAGAGGAGAGATACATATATATATATACATTTATCTATCCATTTGTCGCCGCACCAACCGTCACATCATTCTTCGTTTTAAAGAGCTCAGTAAATACAGTGACTATTGATGATATAGTCACAGTAAATGATATCACTATACTCCATTTCGTTACCATGCATTATCATTATACAGTAGGCCCACATTTTAAAACTGCAAGACAGCTAGTGTATTCTAAACGCTCCTGACGTAGTCGGAGATATTTTTTCTACTTTATCAAAATATTTCGTCCGAGTATGGTACCGAAGATCCAAACCTATTAGTCAAAAGACGGTGAATGAAATTGGGAGCTATTGAAAAAGCCAAATAACTTCAGAATCTTCTTCTTTCATCAGGTGTAGGAGAACAAGAAAATGACATGCGTTGACTAACCTCATGAATACACTTCGATGGTCTTTTTACAATGTTTCATATATTTCAAATTCATCTAGCCCCACCCTCATATCCTCCATAATATTAAAATTCTTTAGGTAGTGACATTTGTCGCCGAATTTTCATTGCAACAGTACTTTGATTTCATCTTGATCCATGTACTAAAGAAGGATAACATTTCGTTACAACTTCGGGGGCATTGTTGTTTATCATGAAGACTTGTTTTTATGTATATGCTTGGACGTGTACAGACCAGGTGTCATTCACATATTGACAATTAGGGGTTGAAAATTTTCATTTCACATGCATTTGCCCGAAGAGAAAGGAAAGACGAAACAAACAAGCAAACAAAATAATTTGCGAAACTACTGTGGAGTCAAGTTTGCGGGGACCCGACCTTTGTTTGTAACAAATTTGAGTGGAATCTACAATCAAGGGTGGCATGTACGTGCCTCCACTGCTAAAGCACTCTTGAAGAAAGGTGAGGATTGTTTTCTTTAATCGTGCTGGGTTTTGGCAAGGAGTCATTCAGCCTATCGACGTTCCCGAGAGCGCTGACTCGAGGGATAAACAGTTTACGTTAACCTGCGCAAGCGTAACCTTCCTTGATTACGTAGGCGTGCGGTGTATCGCTCAACGCGCTGAAGTCGTCTTTCGTCATGAGTTCCTGGATGCGAACGTGGAGGGTTACCGATATACTCTCGTCCTGTCCTCACGATCGGGTATCATTGACACCTTGGGTGGGTCTCTGAATCTTTACGTATATAGAGGACGAGGAAGCTTGGTGCCACTGAGGTATGGTGTGGGCGGGTCTGGAAGGGGATGTGAAGAACTCCACAAAATGTCACATGTTGGTTCGATAACAATGCGATAGAAGCATAGCAGTGGGCGAAATGTTAGGAAAAACAGAATATATAAGTGTACTCTATCACCCAAATGACTTAATTGTCAACATTCTCCGGCCGATATCAAATGACGGGAGGGGGTGGGGTAGGGTGATGGGAGGGATGTTGAGGGGATTACTTTGGGGACAGATAGGGCTCTGATTTACTGGATCTACTTCAGAGACAAGATATCGCAGATGAGGTCTGATATTTAGGGATCGGTCGATCTAGTCTTGTTCTTCGGGACTTTCTTTAAATAAGGCGATACATTACAGGGTTTTTCAGACCAGGGAGGTGGGAAGAGATTCTTTCCCCTCCCTGTTCAGACTCATTTTAGTGACGTTTCGGCAGACTAGAACTCCTCCCTCTGGGAAGGCGAATGACTAACAGTCTCAGATAACACATGTAACGCAATAAACTCTCTTCCTCTGCGCGCGTCATACACTTGTATTTGATTTCTTAATTGGTCTTAAATTAAGTCTCCATTTCTCTCCGCCCCCTTCTATCTCTCTCTTCTTTCTTTTTTTCTTTTAGGCACTGATGGAGATTTGAGCTGAGTTGACGTGTTCAAATGTTTCTTTCTTAAGTTTATGTCCATGTACATAAGAACTTTCTATAGAACTCCGGGCTAGAACTCCCAAGAAGTACTTGAAAGAATAAGAAATTATCATTTGAAGCCGTACGTCCCAATCTAATTTGATAGTCATTAGTTATAGGCATATTAAAAGAATGATATCACATAAGAGCCTTGATTGTATTGGGCGAGTGTGCGTGTACCATAATCACGTGTGTATAGGCCTTATATACGTCTATGTGTGTGTTTATTGTGCTTGTTCTTTTTAGTGTATGCGCATGGTACGCTAAATTCAAACAGTGGACCTATCACTCCCGTTTGCCTTTCTTCTACAGAGCGCTATATAACAGTCTGTCACCTTCGTTAGATCACATGATTAGACGACCATTTCATTGGTCAACCTATGACAGTAATCGAACCAAAGCAAAATGGTCAAATGACCCTTTTCAAAGTTTTTGTATTCTGAGATTGTTCGGCATGGCATGCCACGTAGGGAATTGTCTGTCTGAGGTTTAAGGTTTTAACTCTGTCCTTCTCTTTTTCTTCTAGTTCATTTCAGCAACGATTGAGCAGAGAAAAGCACATCGTACAATTAAAGGTAATGATATACCCTTTCTCTCCTTGGACTGATGATGCAGCGTTTAAAACGTGCACAGAAAGGCAAGCAGGTCGCAAGACGTCCTCAGAAACCTTAATGGATTTCTCTCAGCGTCCGAGTACGCCCTGCGCTATGCCTTGCAAATCACGGCCGCCATTTTCAAACCTCCTCCACAGGGGATATATCGGCTTGGTCATTGGCTGAGAAAGCTTCTTTCTTCCTTCCTTCCGTCTCCCCTCCCACTCTATCTTTCTCCACACCTTGCCACTCAAGTTCACTTACCCCCTCTCAACTCTACTCAACTCCACTCAACTCCACTCGCTCCCTTCACCGCAGACGTTCCCCTCTCTCGGCCCACTCCGCTCATTCACATCGGGAAGGGCAAAGGGGTGGGGTCGGAGGAAGATGCCAATCTGATGCACACGGCTGCTCAGGGGAAATTAGACAATTTCATTACTCTGACACTGTAACCCATGTGTGGATGTGTGTAGGTGTGTTTGTGTTAGCATACAGTGTGTATGAATGTACGTGACTATGATATGCGTATACGTTCTCCTTGTGGTGTTTTTGCTTCTTTGAGAAACCTCTTTGTCTGTTTGTATCGTGAAAAGAAAGCGTATTTTTACAGTAAGCCTTGCACGTGGATCAAAGAAGGCATGGTCTGTTCAGTACTCAAGGATAAGAAGCGTAGGCACTTGATGACATATTATAAAGTGTCGATGTTTGTGTGGTTGATAATGTAAATGATATACAAACACACACATACACGCACACACACACATATTGATGCATGTATATTATACATTTCATTTTCATATACATGACATTTGTGTATTCATACTTAAATATAGTTTGCAACTGATTGACAAAATTGTCCTTTATCGACGTAACAATAATCATGATAATCAACGATTATTCAGTATTCTAGTAGCAGTCATGATAAAACTGAGCTCGAAAAAATAACAACAACAACAAAACAAACAAACAAACAAACAAACAAACAAACAAACAAACAAACAAACAAACAAACAAACAACGATCCCCTAATTACTAGACGGGCGTCGTATCCACTAGAGGTGACTAGACTAACGAGCTTCTGCCCAACAGCCAGTGCTGGTTTTAATCTTTAAAGCATACATTGGGTACTGCTTATTGATTGAAATTAATGAATTCTTGCGCTGAATTTTCTTTTATCATACTGCCAAAGCACTGGATAATCGGTGCTTAATTATTTCGATGAAGGACACTTTGTCAATCAGTTCCAATAAAAACAACCCCACTCAATTATGCATCGATTCGAATGCAGCCTAAAACAGTTCGTTAGCTCAACAACCTGGCAGAAAGAAAAAATATGCTTAGGCCAAATTGATGCATTTATTTAATTTCCTCTCTCATCTCTATTCTTCTGGCTCTTCTTCTTTGCACTACTAAGGGTTCCTCTCAAGTCGGTTTCTGGTCTGGGTCTCTGGACATTTCCATCGTTTCCAAAGTTCCTTGTACTGCTCCTTATCACTATAATTTATATACCAAACTTCACTGACAGCATGGAATTTCAAAGAAGTGCTCCATCTTTCTGGTAAAGTGACGAGCTGTCGTACGCATCTGTATTTTAAAAAAAAATTAAAAATGTAAAGATTATAGACTTTTAACCTTTCATTTAAAACAGTCAACATCCAACACGGACACCCATAGTCATTACACACTAACATGCCGTCCTAGAATGTATAACAGATTGGAGAGGTATCTTCTGGGTATATGTCTTCTATCGTGCACGGAGACCGTCGTGTCGTCAATATACTGTTTTGATTTTTTTTTTCTTTCGTCTCTTTGAACCTTTGAGAGTGTTTCAATATGAATAAACTTGTCTGATTTTGACGATTTGTTGATATGAATATAAAGACTCCAAAAAGTTCGAACTTTTATATTTTTCCTATTTATCATGACTAACCCAATCAACACAATCTAAAGAAGAATAAAAACGCTCTGATATCCTTACGGGATTGCACGTAGATTCCCTTTGGCGTTTGACTTTTTAAATTCATTTGGTAAACAGCAAATATACAGTGAGAACTATTTTTGTAAGCTATCTATCTATCTGTCTGTCTATCTATATGATCTATCTTCATATCCGTCTAGTTGTGCACATAACAAAATATATCATAATTTTGTATATTTTCTATACAGTATGTATGTAATGTGTGTATGTGTGTATGTCTGTCTGTCTGTATGTATGTATGTATGTATAGATAGATAGATAGATAGAGAGAGAGAGAGAGAGAGAGAGAGAGAGAGAGAGAGAGAGAGATAGATAGATAGATAAGATAGATAAATGGATAAATAAATACATCCTTTGTTTATTCTAACATGAAATCGTCTAATCTCAACAATATCATTATCATGATAGTGAAACTATGTTATTCAAACGTCTCATAATGACAGTATTTGCACTCTCTCTCTCACACACACACATACACACACACATATATATACCTTTCATCCCTCTCTCCCTCCCTCCCTTCCTTCTTCCCCATTTCTCTCCCTCACTGTCATATATAAATATGTAAATGATAACGGAGAGAGAGCGAGAGAGAGAGAGAGAGGGGGGGGGGGATAGAGACAGACCGACAGATAGACAGACAGATAGACAGACAGACAGACAGACAAAGTGGGAGGGGGAAGAGAGTGGGAACGAGGGAGACTTACGGATAGATAAGGCGCGGAAATTTATATTTATCATCCACGAAATGTTAAAGCTTTCTTCCCCCGTTATCCCATGTCGGCCAATGACCGACTCGACTCCAGCCAGGAGTATTCAGCTGTTGTCTATCTCTCCCTCGTCTACGTCTGCCTATCAGGTGGTGAAATGAGATACATGGATGAGTCCTCATCCCCTCTTCCATCTCCATTTCAATCACTGTGTCCCAACCAACTTGCCTTCCCATCTCAAAGTAATCATTTTTACTTTATTCATATCAATCCCTGCATTCGCTTTGTCTCGATTTTAAGCTGTTGTCGTTGTTTTTGTTTTGTTTTTGTTTTTGCTTGAACGCAAAAGGACACGATTCTTGTCCTCGGCAGTTTGGGGTTGAGGAGAAGTTGGATGGATCGATTGAATGCACTTTTCAGACAGGTACAGAGCTGAAGAAATGGAAATACACTTTGCGATAACAGGGACAGAATATGCAGTGTATTTGTTCACGATGACCTTTCAAATTTTCGCTGCGGTAATCACAATTTCCGTCTATTGTCGGCAGAAACACCCCATAGTCCATTAAGATTGTCTCTTTTTTTTTCTCATAAATCGTATAGTGCTTGCTGCCAGCACAAATATGGATGCATTTTCATTACATTCTCATTATCACCATGATTATGAAAGAAGAGTAATATATCATTTTTTTCTGATCATGTCGTATTAAAGTATCTTCTTTCTTTAGACCTGGTAGATTTTAGGTCTTATCCTGCTTGGAACCAGTGTATTCAGAGCTCGCGTGAAGTGCCTTGAAATATTGATAACGCTATAAAAAAAAATCGCAATAACAATTGTTCTTATGCCCATTCTCCAAGCCACTTAATGGAGCACAACATGTATACCATGACAACCTTTTAGCAAATATCACCATAAAAAAACAAGATCATTTCTTTGTCATGCGACCTTCCGTGGAGCAAACGTAACGTATCGTGGCTGAAGAGTTCGACAATATGAATGTATGTTTCCTGATCGGGGTTGGCAGGAAGGAATAGGCTCTTTTCAAAGAATTGTGACTGGTAACAATGATGGTGTCTTCAAAAGTTAATGATTAGAATACTTGATGACGCACTCACTTCCACCACTGTTTAACCCTATAAAGCCCAAGGGGGTGGGGGGGGGGGCACATTGTGCCCCTACCAGATTTTCATTTGCCACTCCTTCGCCCTTTATCCGATTTCAACCAAATTTGGTGACTTTTCCTCAGATCTTATTGCGAACATTTTGTTATATAATTTAGCTATATTTGATGTTGCTGGTTGCCATGGTAACCATAAACTGACAACCATGTCAGTCAGATTTTGCATCTTTTTTCTGTTCCCATTTTATTTAACAGCATTACAGTGGATGAAATGGGTGTTTCTTGGCTGAAATTTGTTGAAGGAGCAAAATTTGAAGTAATTATGGTCCTGGATAGTTTTTCTTATCATTTCCTTTGTTTTTATGAGACAAAGGCATAAAACAATAGATATGATAGATATAATTAAAAAAAATAATATTTTCTAAAGATTGCCCTTCTATTTTGTGTTATTTTGATTCCCTCACCCAAGTTATGCCTCTAATATCATTAGTTTATCATATTATCAACTTGCAATCTTGAAATTCCACTATTATGCAAATATGAAGTGTCATAACTATACATGTACCCATCCGAAACATTTCATCTCAGGTCTCATAATGTATTAATATGTTGACATGAATAGCGCCCCCATGTGGTGACCTTGAGAAATTTCAACTGTAACAAATCATAAGATTGCACTTGCTTATCATTTGTGACAAATATGAAAATGATTGGTCTATAATAAGACATATATAATGGGGATAAAGAAATTATACAGAAAAATCATGTTTTTAGCATATTTCCTATGTATTTCTTTATATTTTGGAAAATAGCGCCCTCCATGGGTGACCTTGAGAAAATTCAAATGTACGGTCATGTAGAGTATGAGTTACTCTACCCATGTGCCATATATGACGATGATACATCAAATAATAAAAAAGTTATATGGAGGGGGCACAATGTGCCCCCTTGGGCCTGCGAGGGGTCAAAATAGCTTGGGCTTAATAGGGTTAAAGCACTTCATCGTGGAAAGAAAAAAAAGATGGAAAAAAAAACTGTATCTTTGAAAGGACGCCGACAAATACAAGAGAAATTTTCATCAAACAAAACAAAAAAAAATAAAATCCAAAAACAGTGGCGACTACTTTGATCATAGTGTTATGGAGGATTACTTGAGAGCAAATACCTGCTAAAGGAGTTACGCACACTCGAAAAACGGGGGGGGGGGGTAGGAGATGATATATTGATGATATTGATGGTTGTCAGAAGGAGAAGTAGAGGAAGTATAAAAGAAAGACAAATTATTGGTTGGAAAAAAAGTCTGGCTTCTCTAGACGTCTTCAGAGATAGATAATCAGACTAGATCAAAACGTCTTGCAACGATCATTTGCGCAATCGTGTCACGGCGCGTGATCACGTTTTGTTAGGCACAATGTCAAACTATACCTATACGTATAGGGCTAATACACGAAGTGCAGGGTAAACCCAACTTTTTTTTTGACTTGTTTTATCATGTTGGTGAATCACGAATACTTTGACGTGACTCTTCTCCTACCCTCATACTTCGTAGATGAGATTGTGCGTTTCTACGAAGTGTACTCAAAACATAGTTACGCGAGAGAACGTTACAAGCCAATCAAGGCAAAGACTTCCCTCACGACTGGCTTATGACAATGCTCGAAATTAGAGGGGAGGGGACGCTCATACACGCACGCGCGCGTAAACACACGCACACAAGCACACACACACACACACACACACACACACACACACACACACACACACACACACACGCAGGTGAGACACCCGGCAAGTACTGCCTATCTACTAGTGACAGGCCACCATAATGAAATACCAACTGCCATTCAACCTAGACACTTCATACAATACTCCCGCCATACTGTTTTTTTAATTGACGGCGCCGCGGCCGACACCGCCGCCGCATCCGCCGCTACGCCACAGCCGCAGCAGCGCAAACTCTACCGATCAAACGGAATCCTCAGGGTTGGTTCTGGTCGGTTTGCCGAATCAACCCCCCTGAGGACCTGGAAATGGGAGGGCAAAGTGTGCAGGCAGGGCGCTACGACAACACGCTCCAGGAAGCAGGCTGACAGAGGTGGCTGACAAGCATATTGACACGGCGACCACACAGCTGTGTGAGAAGACATGGCAGGTTTTCCCCCTTTCTTCTGTATGTGCTTTTCCAGTTCATTATCTCGCTGTCTTCTTTGTTTCAGCACTTTCAGGCACCTTTCACACGCATACACGCATATACCAGGTATACTGGCATTATACTCATCCCTTAAAAATCCACAACAAAAGTAACTGCATTTGTACACAGCGCATTTACTAGGTAGCCTACTTTCAATAATTGAAGCAAAGTGACAAAAACTCCTCAGATCACCAGCCTTGATAATTGGTAATACAACGTATTTTGCATCAACAACTTAGATACACTTAGACGGGAAAAGTGTCAAATAGGTATACATATCATCTTCTCATATAGGCCGACTATAGTACACTTGTAAACATAACGCAACTCGTACACACACACACAAACCCACATTGTGTTGGGGTTTTAGTTCGTGGCCTTATACATCGCACTATGGAATTAGATTTCTCAGTGTTGCAACGTGCACTCCACTCATCGCGTTATGCGTCTTAGCGGAGATTTTTTCCTCCTTTTCTTTCCACTTCCTCTCCGTATTGATGCAGTTTGATTTTCCCCCCTTTTTCCTTTTTTGGCGTCTAATTATTGGAGTATGCATGCCCATATTCCTTTCCCCATCCTCCCGTGCGCCGCAAACTCTAGGCCAGCGGTGTAATCTGAGTACGGAGTGGTCATTATCTAGACATAAGAGACCGCCTGCAAGGTGCAGTGTGTCCTCTTGTCGAGCGGGAAAAAAAAGGGAAAGAGAACGAGAGAGAATGAAGATCCTGCGGGAACACCGACAAGAATTATTGATAGGACTCTCAGGCTGTCGGGAAAGTGCATTCAATCGATCCGTCTATTTTTGGCGAGTGATCTAATCAGATTTCGTCCCGTTTCTAATTTGAACAAAAAATATTCCTCTCTCTCTCTCCTACTCTGTGTTTTGATTACTTTTAGTTTTAGTGTAAAACAGGTGACATACAGCTGCTGAATGAATGATCACCAGAAACAGCTGATGCGGTTTTTGTTAAAATCATACAATGAAGATTCGTCCCATCTGCCTCAATATGGAACCAAAGATATTATTAGGGAACTGATAACGGATTCGAAGCATCTGTACTTCAATGTCATGACATCGAAAAAAAAAGAGTTTTTCGATTTTCGCCAAGGGTCGAACGCTCACTTTTACTTCAGAGATGAGTGAAATTTTAGATGGTATTTCAAGATAATTTGTACAGTTCAAAGTGAACAAGTGTCATAATTATTAAACCATGAAATTATTATGAAACAAAAGAGGTATACCTCCTTGGTACAGGGTTCATACTCTTTCTCATAAATTGAATTCCATGACTTTCCATGACCTTTCTAGCCAGAATGCCATGACCTTTCCATGACTTTTATACATTTTTTTTTACACATTAGACTGAAAATTTGATATCAAATCAAAGCGAAGCAAAGGGAATACATACAGAGTGTGCACACCTCACACAGCAATTCCATGACTTTCCTTGACCTTTTGATGGAAACGTCAGTTTTTCATGACTTTCAAGGCCTGGAAAAAGACTTTTATAGGTCAAATTCCATGACTTTCCAGGTTTTCCATGACCCGTATGAACCTTGTGGTAAAACTGGTACATTCTTGTTCGTTTTCCTGCAGACTCACGCGAATAATAAGTACATTCATCAAGGGTATAACACGTGGCAATTAGAATGCAAATAACCTATAACATCCCATGTGCAGACACTGTTGCGAAAAACATACACAAGTGTACCTGCACTGTAAAAACATCGGTGTTAGATTTAACACCACGGGTGTTAAATCTAACACCGATCAAACTTCAATAGAGGACCACACCCACAGGTGTTAAAAATGCACTGTGATGGTGTTGAAAAGTGTTCACCTGACACTTCGTGGTGTTAATTTGACACTGTACCTGGTGTTATTTTGACACTGTACTGGTGTTAATTCGATATTTGTTGGTGTTAATATCAATGGTTTAGCACCCGTCCAGCTTCAATAAGGGACCACACCAGCTGGTGTTACTTTGGTGTAAATTTATTTTCACATTTATTCAAAAATCTAGTATTTTAATGTAAAATTCTTGATCGTCTTGTTTAAACTAAAAATCAACAAGAAGTGCAGTTACTAAGAAACTCTTCAAAAAACAGTTTAAAATTTGGAAATGACACCCGGAGGTGCTAATTTAACACCATAAATGAGAACCGAAAATTTAACACCAGCTCGGTGTTTACTATTTAACACCGGACTTTTTGCAGTGTGACAAGCTATGAAACATTCAACCCTTTTTATCTTCTCCTTTTATTTTTCTTTTCTTTTGCGTCATATGAGAGAGTAAAGATCACATCTAATCGGATGAGACCTCTTCCCTTCTCGCATCTTCTCCATCTCCAATATAAAGAAGCCTTGAAATATCAAAAATACAATACAGCATGAATTATTTGCTTTTTTCCATCGATGATCTTTCCCTCAGCCCGTTTAATACGTCTAAATCCTTAGTCTGTCTTTCCTTTTTTTCGTTTTTTTTGGATGATATTTCGTAAAACGAAATTAATAATAATTATTTCCTTAGTTGAGTTCTAAATTTTACCATACTGACATGATAATATTTTGTTTTTCAATTCTTTATTGTAATTTTGCAGATAACTTCAAGAAGACGTGGAAGAGGAGTTAAGTCTGTACAGTGGGTGAAATAAATGGACCGGCTGCAAGAAAAGGCCGTTTATTCGACCACGGATTAGACGTTAGAAGTCGCGCTAAGATGTTCAAGAACTGCTATCCATCTGATTCCATCATTCTGTAGCGAAACGCTGATGTCTACTTTCACAACATTATACAATCATTGTGGCCAACGCTGAAAACATTCAGAACCAATGCATTGCCGAGACGTCTGTGTCCGAACAATTATTGAAATGTATCAAGCGTGACCTTTGATGAAAAAAAAAAATCGAATTGATAATGAGAATAACAAATTGCGAATTTCTCGTGCAGCGATATCGAATTGTCCTTTGAAATTCTGATTTGCAGAGTATCCTAGCTGCGTGTATGCTACGTTAATGAAAGATGTAGCTAAACAACAACAACAACAAAAATAATAAAAAATCACGGATTGTATGTTGCCAGTGGTAGTCGGCGCTGGACATTGGACGTTTGAGTTCATGTTGTATTAGAATATACTTTAGTGGCACCTTGCCATCAAGCGTTAATGGCAAAAGGATTTAAAGTCGAACGCTTCATTGGATGATATGAGTTTTGAGAGGAAAGGGCATACATCAGATCCAGATATGAACGCAAATATATAAAGCACATACAATCATTACAGAATCACAAGTACGCATAGACATGAAGTCAGATAGTGTGTGGTTGTGTGTGTGCGTGTGTCTTGTGTGTGTGTGTGTGTGTGTGTGTATGTGTGTGTGTGTGTGCGTGTGAGTGTGTGTGTGTGCGTGTGTGTGGTGTGTGTGTGTGTGTGCGTGTGTGTGCGTGTGAGTGTGTGTGTGTGCGTGTGTGTGGTGTGTGTGTGTATAGTTGAAAGAAACAGTACAAATTGACAATGAAAATGTGAAAACAACAGATATCAATCACTACCATTCAAAATAAAAGTATAGACTGCCAATTTAGAGATCTATAGGAAAGAGAGACAAAGGCATATAGAGAAAGATAGATATACAAAAGATAATTATTATGTGTGCATAAAATTATGTGTGCTTCAATGATAATGTGTGTATTACAGTGTGTGTCCGGGTGAATGTATGTATGCGTGTATGTATCAGATGGACGGAGAGAGAGAGAGAGAGGAGAGAGAGACGCGGGGGGGGGGGGGGAGGGAGTCAATTCGTGAAGATACTCCCCTGAGAGACAGGCGAGGAAAGAGGAGGCGGGCAATCCGCAGCTTGATTAAATGGAGCAGGGAAATAAAACCACGGAACCGCGGTCGCCTGCCTTATAGGAACGCTCTGATTTGGGAACGCCTTAACAAATCAGGCGAAAAGAAAGACCTTCGCTGAGGGTATAGACGGCTGACATCACGAAAATAAAACGTAGGAATAAGGTGCGGGAAGGTTAATGTCAATTAAGCGTTAGGGAAGCGTTACAATCAGGAGATAGAATGAGGTCTCTCGAGAAGACTGAAGAAGAAAATGACCAAGGGAAAAAAAAGAAAAGAGGAAACTGTGAAAATGGGGAAACATAAACCAAGGCCACGGTTTCAGGACGAGAAAAGGACACATATTATGAGGAGAAAGGGTGGATGGAATTGAAATTAACTACAAAGTGCATTGTGGACGTGGAGTCATAATTTGGACCACCGAGGAAGAAGGAGACAACACGCATTTTTAAACGACTGATCTGTAAAAAGTCACGTAGCGGCGAAGTCATATTAGCATATCATTCATTAATCTACCGAGAATTGAGAACCTGCTGATAAATTTGTAGAAAAGTGCAGACTTAATGGACTGCGAGAAAAAGGGAAAACCAACACGACCTGAAGTGTATGTCCTTGGAGGAACGCATGTCATGACAACACTAGGCAGACATTAAGAGATCCACACATATGCTTTTCTAATCTTCAATCTTTCCCGCAAGAAAAGGAAAGCGAAAAAAAAAAATGCAAACAAATGCGAACTGGAAATCACCGATCGTGACTTTTGCAGATGTGGGGCACTGGTTTTGTCACATTTCCGGTATTTCTCGACAGAAGGCTTTTTGGCCGTTTCTGCGAAAATTAAAGGGCCAGTTGATTCTTGCACTGTGTTTGAGAGTTATTTGTTTTCTTTAGGTGAGTGTGTGCATTTGGTCTTGAGTGCATACTCCGACATAGCTACCTCACCTCAGTTTCATTTCATTTCTGTAAAGAAACAGTATTAGCAGAGATGCTTCTCGATAGTGAAGCCATATACCGCGTCGAATCTACGCCGACAGGACTGCACGGATGAGCAATAAGCAAATTGTGCGTTTCGCCTGCGGTAAGAAGAAGTAAGAAGAGTATAATCTAGAGTAATCTGCACTTCTAACAATATCAATTACAACATATCTGTCTCGTCCCTTTCTCTGCCTTCAGACGGCTGAGAAAAACAGAATATACAATGAATAAAGCCTCACACGTAGCACAATGCGCCTGTTTGTTTTGTATGTATGTGTTTGAGTGTGTGTGTGTGTGTGTGTCTATTTAGGTTTGTCTGTCTGTCTGTATGTATGTTTGTGTGCGTACGTGTAATATGTAAAGTTTAATATTTGTTCTTGCCTAGATAGGATGTTGTCCATTTTTGGTGCTGTTCTTCCAAGGAACCCTGTACAAGTTGTGACTCTTGCAACGTATCCAGTAGTGCACTAAAGTCACGTGGGACACCATGATTTGGCACGCAGTACGTTGTCCGAGGAAATGAACATTGCGCGGGAAATCTAGCTCAGTATCGTCTGTTGAAGGCTACATAGAATCTCCCGCATATTCTAGTTTCTACACGTGTTATTCGTATCATAACACCTTAGCTTTTTTATGGACTATAGTTCGTTATTCCGAAAGTTCTTTATTCAGAAGGTTCCAAAGGCGCGTAATTCCGGAAATGAAGTAAGGTTTGTTAGTCCAAAGGTTCGTTATTTTGAAGGTTCGTAAATGCGAAAATGAAAAAAAAAGTTCGTTTTTCCGAAAATTCGTTAATCCGAAAACCATAAGAGGTTCATGATTCCTAGCACACTCTTTCTTGTCATTCTCGGATTAACGGAGTTTATTTCATTATCGGAATAATCAACCTTAGGAATAACGAAGCTTTTTGCTTTCATTTTCCGATAAAAGAACCTTCGGAGTAACAAACCTTCGGAATAACGCCACAAATTTGCTTTCGGAAGAACGAACATCACCCCTTTTATGTACCATGCAATCCTGTACCTTTCAATTTGATTATGTCCATTGCCGCATTACTTAGATTACGGAGGATCTTAAACATCTGAAAATCGTACCAACTGACTGATAACAGTAAGTGTAATACAGATATTATTGAATGTCTCTGTCTTTCTTAGTTAAATTGATTATGAAAATTGATAGCCCATATTTATGGATTAAAACATAAATAAACGAAAACTTTACATTAAAAAAGAAATCACTATTAAAGGGAGCAAGGTTAACTGCAAACGCATTCTATGCAGTCTGCTTCCACATAATAGCATGATGTCTGTTGCCGAGCAATCATTGCATCATTAGATGTGATATTTGGAACAGACATCTAATGTTCCCCGTCTTCGTGCTGGGCTACAGCAATTTGGAAGGAGAATAAACACGGGAATTGGGTCGCAGGTTGACGTCACTGCCCTCACTTTTCCCAGGTCATGTTTTCGCTGGTCCTAGAATGTTCGAATAATATCGAGATCATTGGAATCTTACTTATTAAAGGGTAATGGCAGTGGTGAGGAGTGACATTCTTTAAAGATCTATGACTCAATTCTGGTTGTAAAAGTTTGCTTGTGTAATACGTGGTTTAAATGTGTGATACGGCAAAGTTTGAATGACGATCTTTCTTGTGTAATGCGCGGTTTAAATGTGTGATACGGTAAAGTTTGGTTGACGAATGACAGATTAATATTTCTGTAATATTAATGTACACATAAAATGTATATATGCATAAATAAGTAAGTGTATATTTTATGAATTTTATGATATGAATGTAATTTCATAATCCGATATGTACGTAAGTATATAGAGTGTATATTTATTCATTGGTAATAAAACTTGATGAAGTTATCGAATATTAACTTCCTACTTTACATATGTTTTTATTTCTTTTTGTTTGTTTTTTTACTCTTGATCGTCCAGTGATGCTTGATGTGTAACATATCACCGACAAAATGAAGGAAAACAGATCAAGAATATCAAGTTAGAAGGATTTAGCGTTTCGATGCAGTTCAGCATGAAACATAATATGGACAAAACTGCAGTATGTCCATTAAAAAACAACAACATAGTGATACGCTTTGTTAAAGAAATATAATAGAGAATATTATGAAAAGACGCTTTGTCTGTCAAATTTAGACATTGAGGTATTCATACATACTTGTCAAGTATTTTAAGAGAATAATATGGACCTCTCATATTTCAGGCCAAATCATATCTACTTTGGAAATTTCTTTGGCGATGTATCACTCCTATCATATCATAACATTTCATTTTCTATGATACTTCTGATATTTCTCTAATGTTTGTACGATTGTAACTCCATTTTTAAGGATACCAATATGAACTTGAAGTGAAATCACAAGTGGCTAGTAGTGCCAATGAACGATGAGGTACTCTCTGAATCTAAAAATTCTGGTAAATTGAGCAACATCGTCTCTAGATTGAAATACATTACTAACACATGGAAAGAGCTACTACCGGGCGAATCCGGGCAATTACCCCCAGAGGGCAATTAACCCCGGCTAAATACTGGTTAGTGATAAGGTTAGAGTAAATATTAGGGTTAGGGTTAGGTTTAGGGTAAGGAGTTTGGGTAAGGGTTAAGATTATGTTCAGGATTAAGATTAAGATTAGGGTCAGCATATGGCCAGGGGAAGGGTCCGGGGTAATTGCTCAGGCTGTAATTGCCCTCAACCCGAAATGATGTACTCGGGAGAGATAAGGTTAGTAACGCGATATGATGGTTGTAGGCAATATGATGAATGACTCAAACTGCTGTTTCTTCTTTTTCTTTTTCTTTTTTTTTTTGCTCTTCTATATATTGAAGACAATATCTATGCCAGCAAAAACTACCCACATTTCACAATGTACCTTTATGAATGATAATCCTAACGACACGTCCACAACTGGATTGTCAACCGTTTTTACTTCCGACTAGTACTGTCGCGGAAGAACGAATCTTGAATATGCTTCATGTGAGCTAAATAGATAGACGAATAGATAAAACAGTAATGCTTCGATGCATAGATACATAGATGAATTGATACGACCGGAATTGTGAATTATACAGATACAATCAATTTGATTCTTCAACATATGGGAATGCGGCACATTATTCCATGGCCCGACGCGGCGGTCGGTGGGAGGTAGACATTTTTTTTTTTCTCCGATGTCATACAGGATGTAAGGACGGTGAATGATAGCGAAGTTGCTGAAGGCTAGCTTTTAAATCTCAGTGAAGAAAAAAAAAAGTCCCTAGGCAGTTTGATCAAGATGACTCGCACGATGAAAGACAACATAACCAGAGAATAGCTGCATCTGATATTCCTTGACTGCGAAGTTACATGTGCATGGCGGATCAGATTATGAGATGACACAAATGGAGAATGCGTTAAGAAATTGAAATTATGTCAAGGAAACAGCATCCACTCAACTCCGTTAAATAGGGATCCAGACTTCCTTGATGTTAACGAGACAATGACCACGGGGGCTGCATGCTTGTCGGAGCCTCTGTCATCTGTGTTCCACTAGAAAACATGTTCCATGGAGCAAGCAAGGACTAACGGAATTAATTAACACAACTAGATTTAACGAAAATGCAAGAAACACCCCTACAAAGAAACCATAAAAACCGACCGACCTACATACCAAAGACGGATGAAGCAAGATGAGGGCTAGGAGAGAAAGGATGGGGGGGGGGGGGGGGGGGGCTTGGAGGTGAAGGAGAAAAAAATGGATTGAGATGAGGACACCAGTGGATGTTGTCAGATGATAAATACCGAGTCTCCTAAATGTTTCGGATAATCTGGTGATCTGTTGACTAGCCTCTGTCGAAAATGGCCTTTCTAATTTCTCATCAGGAGTGTCTTGCAAAAAGGGGCCTACAAGTTAATTGTGCTCCATTTTTATGTTGTTTGTTACAGCCAGTATTTAAGAAGTGTTGACGTAGAGACATATATTTCTTTCGTCTATTTGCTTGCAAAGTCAAGGTATCATTTTTTCGACAATATCTGGCACAGACAACGTTTTTTTTTTTTTTTTTTTTTTGCTTTTAACCAATTTCTTTTCGGTTGCTGTTTGTGTTGTTTTCTTTTTTTTCCCTCACCATCTCTCTATTTCTCTGTATCTCTCTGGGTTTTTTTTTTCTCCATCAACACCTTTTATTACCAATACTTCAAGTTGGTGATATAAGTTGAAAGTCCCGGATGTGACTGGTGCCTTAGGGTAATTTTGATCTTCCACCACTTTTTATTGTCACCTGAAAGTAGACCTTAATTGAAACTGAGTCCCATCGCACACAATTAACCAAGCGCTCAGATGGCCGGCGATGCAGCATGCATCGCCGATGCTCCAGCAATGTTGAGCGGAAATTCGACCCGCGTTGGAAGCACGTTTTGGTGTGATGTCCCGTATTTTACGAATTGTCCTCGGGGGGTGAAGCGAGCGGTTTTCCATAAGGCGGGTGAGCTATCAAAGTCACATACCACACACAATTTTGTTTATGACTCCTTTGGAACCATTAGCCCTGATTTCTCGACATATTCTCTTTGATATGATATGAAAAGCACGCTGAAAAATAAAAATATGATATTCATACGCCTTTACGACTCCTAGCTTGTCACGATTTGTCTAACCTAATAGCCATTGAGATAAGCGAATACTATTTTCTGCAGGCTGGAGACTGTATTTAATTGTGCATTACTTAGAAATTATCTAGGAGGTATTTTAGAGAGCTCTTGTTCATGTTACACACCTGTTTAATTACGTGCACGTTATGAGGAAAAGAAGCAAAACCCGGTTACCATTTAGGACCGCATGCTCTATCTACAAATTAAATATACACCAAACTTAAAACATGCAAGGGCAGTTACAACAAACCCCTTCACGAAATGCGTATTGGCACGCAGATGATAGTGAGGTTCACACCTAGATCCCTTTACCTTAAGGTTTTCAAAACCTCAAGGTTTTGTAAACTACGAGGCACTAAACTCCAAGTTAGCGTAGATGTAGACGCATGTAGTTTTTAAAACCACGACAAAACCATAAGGCGAAGTCACCACGACAACACCATAAGATTTCTTAGGGTTTTGTCGTAGTTTCGTTGTGGTTTAGGGAATGCCCCCACAGAGCGCTTAAACTGCGACAAATGTGAACGGAGTTTTTTTAATCACAACGCTCAATTTTTTCCACAATAGCGCGCAACCCTATGTGCGAACTAGGCGCCCTTTATTTTCTATCGTAATTAGCATTACCTTGAGGTTTTGCTAACTGCATGTAGGTGTGAACGGCATCGAAGTTTTGTCGTGGTTAGGGGAAGGAATTTTTGCGCTCGTAGTTAGTATAACTACAAGTTTTTGGATAGGTGTAGACATGGCCAATGTTTTGAAACCACACGGTTAAACGCGCGCGCGCACACTCACGCACACCCACACAGTCACACACACACACACGCACACACACACACATACACATAGGCATACACAAACTAGCAAATGCATAAACACCATAAACAAAATTATCAATAGTCGCGCATAATATGTCTGTTTGTTTAAGTATATTATACTTAAACAAACAGACAAATACAGATAAACATTCATACACTAACATGATTCAATTGCATGTCTAACAGTGTTTGAGCCAGGAAAATGAACGACAATCTTTCCCTTTGGATAGAAAGTAGAGGCGTGTCAATATGAATAAACTAATTTTGAAATCGTTAAAATAGTTATTACTAATGCAATATGGTAAAAAGAATCAATAACGCTGAAGAGAGTTATTGTTGCGCTTACGAAGTAGCATTTACTTAACTACTTTATGATAAATTAATTTCATAAACTAGGTGGTTATGTATCTTGTTTCAATAATCATCAATTCCTTTCTGTGTATAAGTTATGTTTCCATGTCTGGACTCGTTTCAAAAATATCGAATGATGCAGGTCAAAGAGAAATATAAAAGGAAAAGCATTCGACAATAAAAGGCTCATGCTTATGACTTAATGTTGCCCTGCAGCCATTCTCGGGGTATTATGGAAAAGAGATATGTTTATCCCGACAGACACATTAACCACACGCGACTGGAAATGTCCTCTCTGGCGTCAAGATTAATGATAAATGTCTGTGCTGCTTTCACTCTTCATTCTAGTTCATTGTTTCTCTGTTTGTATCTAAGATTAAGATATTGCAGAGGTCACAAAGAAGGTCATGCTTTAGGGAGATATATATAATTAAATAAATATATTTATGTATACTATATGCATATATAATCATATACATACACAGAGTCACAGACACATACACACTATACACGCACAGACACAGGCACTGACACACAAACATCGGTATATATATGTATATATATATATGTATATATAATTGGTTATATATAATATATATATATATATATATATATCATACATGTATCATATCATTATTTTATTATATATATTATATTTTTTTACATATATTCAGAGTGGCATGATGCTGATAGAGTGATGTACCATACACTTTGTCATCTTAGGAAGATAATACTATGTGATAGGTAATGACGACTACGGATGTCACAGGATGCCAGCTGGATTCAATAGTTTAAACTTTCGACACTTTAGGTCTTTTTCAGCTTTATTGTCTGTACACAAACAAAAAATGACCATAAACTGAGGTGCACCCATATAAGAATAAAAGTGTTACACATAACAAGCACTGATAAGCTTTGGATATTTTTCCGCGATTTCAATTTCTTTCTGCAACTATTTGTTTTACAAGAATATAATGTACAAACAAGAACACAACAATAACCCAGAGATTTTGGTAAAGTAAGACTTTCTAAGGAAAATCAAGTTTTTGCGAACGAATTAAAAAAATCACTTTTATACAAAATACAATAAATTCTTGCATCTTCTCATCCATGACTTTTTCCACGTTGCAGGGGCAGTCACAACTGTCATTGTCTGTGTCTTTGGATACAATGTGTGTTGAATTAGCATTTGCTTGAATGCAGAAATAAATCAAGCCAAACCAATATCAAGCAATAGATATCCGCAACATAAACATAATGAGAGAGAGAGAGGGGGGGGGTGGAGGGGAGGGGGGAGAGAATGTGTGTGGGGTGAGGTAGTATTGTCGAGTGTGTGTCTGTGTGTCTGCGCATCCTTTGGGTGACAGGATAATGCGACTGTACAGTCGCATGGTGTGGCGACTTACTATCGCTGGCATTTGCCTTCGTCCATTTTTTTCGATGTCGTGCTGCGCAGGAGTGTTCGATAGATTTTGGCGCGCAGAGCAGTAAAAATCAGACGCTCCTCAATTACAGCGGGTCGCTTGCTTCGTTCCCGCCGTGGGATTATGTTTGTGTAACATGATTATGTTCCGTGGCTTATCGAATGAGCTATTTGTTAAGCAGGAAAAATGTCAGCTGCGCGTTCGAATCTCAGATATGCTAAGCACTCGGATGACACGCATCTCGAGGAAGTTGGGAATGCTAGTGGATTTGATGCGGTCACGCCTTGTGTTCAAACAGTATCGGCTTAACTGAATGCCAGCATCTTAAGTGGTGTAAAATCCTATCTAGGCATACCTTGTTGCAGAGACACTCTTTACGCCTTAAGAGTGTTGTTTGTTTTCTTGTCGGTGGAGGGTTACCGCTTTCTGGTGTCGTCGAAAGGTTTCTCTGCGCTAAATTTCGAAAGCGATTATATTAGTTTAGGGGTATACAATAAACATGTGCAAAAAAGGCGTCGCAAATAAAATCGGCATCAGAGCTACAACACGGCACAGTTCTTCACTTATTTTTTTGCTCTACGCAGATACAAGCGTTGTCTTTTCGTCAGCTTTCGTTTCCCTTAAGTTTGTGACTAATTGTGATGGTCTTGTTTGTGGTCTAGGAGCGATGACAGATGTGTCTATCTTTTAAACATACATGTACAGATTTATACACTATGTCTCTGTCTGTCTATTTGTTTGTCTGTCTGTCTTTCTTTCTGTCTCCCTCAAACTTCGATGAAAGCTAAGAATAACAATGCGTCCAAACGTCAACATCATTCGTTCCTGTGGTGTTTGTGTACGCACACAAGCAAGCCGCTGCATTTTTGCTTTAATATATCCTATACATCATCATTGTATACACATACATTATATATAGCCTATATATATATATATATATATATATATATATATATATATATATATATATATATATATATATATTCAGAGAGAAAGAGAGAGAGAGAGAGAGAACTTAATGCATATTGCAGATCCGAAGACACACAAGCATCAAAATGCGTGATATATTGCAAGACTAGAAACGTCTTCGACGATAGTGCAAAAAGGGGGTAAGGGGGCTGTGGGGGAAAAAAGGACTCCCGGTTCATCGAGACCTATGCCTGCATTCTGGAAACAAACTGTGTCACAACACAGTAGAGCGTCACATGGTCGTTATTTGATGTGGCGTAGTCCAATATCGCCCTCAGGAAGTAATCAAAAGTACAAGTTATCGTCAATAGAAATGGGGCGCAAATATTTACGTGGGAGCAACTTCTTCTACTCCTTCTTCACTTTCGCAATCTTTTTCTTTCCCTTTCTTTTCCCTTCCTCTGCCTCCACACACAAACACACACACGCTCTCTTTCCCTCTCCCTCTCTTGGCACCAGTTCTTATAATCAGAGACGAAAACTTTTCTGACCTCACGGTTTCTTGGCTAAACGCCTGCGTGAGATAGAAAGTTGGTGGATCTGTGTTCGCTCCTCTCCCGTCTTACACAATTCATTTGATGCTGTGACATTTGTCTAGTGGGAGTGGGTCGAAAATGAAGGCGATACTTGATATGAAATGTGCAATTGGCGTGTCGGGTTGCGGGCAGTCAATGTATTTTCCCCCTGTAGTGTGCTAGACTGGACGAGCTTTAGGCATTTCAAAGGCGTGTTGAACCACCTTCATTACAAAGGCTGGAAAGTTAAAGCGGTTAGCGCCTTGAGGGAAGAAGAAAAAAATGAAGATCGATGAAAATGTGATTGATGTCCATTTGCCACCATTCCATCCTTGTTCATGCACATTTCTGAGTAAGGTCACTTGGGTGTTAGTGTGTGTGTGTGTGTGTGTGTGTGTGTGTGCAATGGTAGGAGGTGCGTTTTATGCTTCTATTTGCTTGTACATTTTTGTTTGTATGTCTGTGTATGTGTCTATGAGTGTGCCCACACATTGCTTTCTATAAAATTCGTGATGCTTAAAAAAGTATTGAGTCGACGATACAGGAGTCTTTTTCAGCAAAAAAAAAAAAGACGAAAAAACAAACAAACACCAGAAATCAACCTAACCTTAGTATGATTATTATCAATATCATCTCCTTCATACATTATCATAAAGGCTAGGAATTGATTTTTTTTTCTTATTACCGTTCACCTCCACCACTCATTACGTGTAGAACTCGGGCTTGATTCTTATACATCTTAACAACTTGGATTCTTACATCATCCAATACGCATTATGGCTGAGACCGTACTGAATGTATCGTAAAAACACGCTCCTAAAAATAAAAGACATAATTATGATATAAGAATAGTAAGAGGGATTTACAACTTTTTTTTTTTCATTGAAACAGCAAACTGATAGACAGCGTGGGGTGTTGATAGAGATGGCAAGATATGACTGATGAGCACGGGATGTCTATGTAGATTGCAATTTGCTACGTGAGAAAATGCTGTGAGCAATGAGCGACAGGTTCTTTCCAGAATAGCCGCAGTAATGTCTCAGCGGGTTGAATGACTGATAAGAGTTCCTCCGCATCTCACGGTTAAAAAATCTTGTTCTTTGATTGTGTGGTCTATTTCAATGCACGCACGTTTGTTCAAATACGTGTGCTGGAATGTGTGTTTGTATGTGTGTATAGCGTAGGTATCATTGTGTGTCATCATGATAAACTGAAACTGGATATACGTAGGGCCTACATGTATCTAACATTAGAATTCTGAATGTAGAACCTAAATACACGCCAATCGAAGAACAATCGGACACTTCGTCTCATTCGACACGAATGTTAATTTGGACGGGTTGTTATGTTGCTTTACCTGTTTGTTTTTTTATCAATTTATCCAAATGAATACAATATATGCAAAGAATACATAAAGACAGTTGAAAAACTGATATAAGATGAATAGAATGCGGGAATTGCAAACTCTACATATAGGTTAAAAAACACACACACACACAAGCATACATATATATATGTATAATATGATATATAATATATATATATGTATATATATATATACCTATATAATAGACAGATCGATCGAAATAAGGAAGGATAGACAGATATGATAGATAGATGGATAGATTCTTACAGAGAAGGGGGATTGTAGGAGATGGAATAAAACATGAATTTAATCAGCATTGCGTGGCTGTGTTGCGCGTCGGTGACATGCCAAATTAAATGACGCGGGGTGAAAGGAAGCTGCGCAGGATTTTCAAGCGGGCTTCTGAGCGACGTAAGGACTGGTAGAGCGACGGGTGGCCCCTTCACAGCCCACTCGGCTGAACAGAGCGACCCGATCGATCGAGCAGGGTTGAGAGACGATAGATGAAACAAACAGTGTGTCGCCATGTAGAGAGAGAGGAAATCGAAAAGAGGAGGGTTGCGGAAAGGGGGGGGGGGAGGGGAGGGGGAGTAGGGGCGGATGAGGAAGGAAGCGGATGGATGGGGCCTCTTCTGCTTTTTCTTTTTCTTTTCTTTTTTTTTGTAAGTCACAGATGCATCATGGGATATGTACGTAAGATAAGTTGAGCTGAGCTTACAGGGCCTGAGCAATCAAGTAAAAGCCGTAGTATATTCGGCATGACCGTGCGAAGAACCAACTGAGTGTGTATCGTGTGCGTATGTGTGCATGTGTTGTCTGTACACGTATGTTGTGTCTATGTGTTTGTTTCGATGTTTTTCATTGTATTTGACGCCTTAGTTGAAATGCACCTGTGCCTAGCTGTTACCAGCTAAGTGACACGGCTACTTACACAAGTTTGATAGGCCTACGTGAAAGTTAATACAGACACTAGAAAAATAAGCCCTTTTTCATGTTAGGCAGGATATTGCAAAAAGTAGAAA